>NW_019154107.1:3014319-3021703 GCF_002288905.1 Enhydra lutris kenyoni | reverse complement strand
TTAGGTCTTAGAGAAAATATAAGTAGAAGGTTTACAGAGAAAATATCCAAGTTTTTTCTAAGGTGGGTTTTTGGAATATATCTTCCTGTTATCAGAGCTGCTAGAGTCTGGGCATAAGAGCCCTTTCTGCAGATTGTATTTTTTTTTCATTTTTTTTTAAATTTCTTTTCAGCGTAACAGTATTCATTGTTTTTGCACCACACCCAGTGCTCCATGCAATAGGTGCCCTCCTTAATACCCACCACCTGGTTCCCCCAGCCTCCCCTCCCCCCCCCCAAAAAAAGCCTCTTTCCCCTCCCCCCCTTTTTTCCTTCAGTCTCAGGTGACTGTGTGTTGTGTTTACACTTCAAAGACATGGTAAGATTGTAACTTTAAAGGTACAGAGAACGAATGAAAGGTTTATTTTCTAAATATAGGACAATTTTGTTCCAGTATATTGATCTTTTATATCTACAAACATTTTGAGAGGCATAAGTGAGATTTATAAAGATGGGTGGGCTTTGACTTGTTTTTAGAGTTGCATGTCTGGTTTTATAGATACTTGTAAGATAAAGACAGTTGTTTTTAATTCCCCCAAAGAACTGGATAAGGATTTCTCTTTACCTCCAGTACATGGGTGGTACCTTTCACATGGGAGATTTATTTCGGGCTTTCAGGGGGAGGAGTCCAAGTTTCCTTGCATAGGCTGTCTCTTAAGTAACTTTTATTTAAAATAATCAATCTGCCAAAGTGGCATGTTTTGGGGACAGACTGCCCTTGCCCCTTACAGCAGCTTTGGTAGAAATGAAGCTGATATTTGGACCCCTATTACAGTCTTGTATTTGTTTATCAATTGGTTCAAAATTCAGAAAGATGGAGTATGAATAATTATCACTTGTGGACCACAATGTAAGGCAGTAATGATCATAGTATTTTCAAGGCAGGTGGAAGTTAAGGGGACAAAAGAAAAAATACTGATTAACCAGAGGACTTAGGCAGAAAGACGTAAGTGATGTGTTGGGCTAAGAAGGAAGGGGGTAGGCTGTTCTGGTTGCCATAATATGGATGGAATGTTCACATCCTAGCTGCTATAAGAAAGGTATAAAGTTAATTTCAACACAATGAGCTAAATGCTAAACATTATTATAAAGATTCTTTCAAGGAATGGGAGAGGCTAATTTTGCTCAAGAAGCATGTGAGAAAATACAGGGGAAGGATGGTAGGATAATCATGGAAAATTTTTCAGAGGTGGTATATTCCAAAAGTGGATGGTCCTGTGTGTCAGCAGCATCCACCATATCCAATGCACCAGCCCCTTGGGAGGCAGGAAGAAATGAGGCTGAAAAAGAAGGCACAAGATAATGCTGAAGAATTTGCATTAGGTACTGGAGCCAAGAGGACCCTGAAATTTGCTTCATTGTATAGATTCATATATTACAGCACATTAGATGTCTCATCCATGAGAATGTGTCCCCCAGGGCCAGGAGCAAATACACCATTTGAAACCTGAGGAAACTTTAGCCGGCAAGAGTTCTTTAAAGAGGAAGAGAGGCTGCCTTGCTATTTGGTTTCTACATGTGGTAAGGATTTCTCCACTAAGGCTTTTCTTGGAGGTACCTGTTATGCCCCAATAACGGGTCCGTGATTAAAGGAGAGAAACTGATATAAAGCGAAGGTCAAGCAAAGCTTTACTTTGCGCCAAGCATCAAGAATCTAAATGAACGTTCGGGGACACACCTCTTACAAGAGAGGGCGACCCTTCTCTGTTTCACAGTCTAGTTTTTAAGGTCAAAGGCCATGCGGTCAGGCCTGGCCATGCACAGGTGACCAATGAGATTGTAACACACACAGGAAACTCCACAGTGATGCTAGGTGACCAATTGAGTTACAATTTACCCTAGTAGACATTTGACCCAGCCTATCACCTTGGTTGGGATTGGCGCCCAAAGGCTCCCAAAGGGCGGGGCCCATGTTCCTTGGTAACCAGGGAGACAGTATGCATCCCCCCATGATCAGATATCTCCTCCTGGCCTGACCCACCCTTGTATCTGGGCTTTGTTACCTGGAGCTGGTTTCTGGGACTTGTTTTTAAGTGAATACCCTGGGGGAAGGGAAGCAGGGACAGTTTAAGGGTTAAACAACAAGGTTTTTGTTTAACCTCAATGAAAGCCTCTTGCTAAAATATAAAAATATAAAATAGGTCCTTACAGTACCTGCTTGTTTTTCTCTCAAGGGGTGCCTGCTGCTGGTGCCCTGAAATGAATGCAGTATCCATGGGGAGTCTGCAGTAAAGATGCACTTCTAGCTACATCGGATGGTGGCAGGGATTGGGGTAGGGAATTTGCTTTTCCAACTTCAGAACTCACCATAATAGGCTTCCCTTTTCCCTTTCTAGTGTTTCCCCAGCTGTCTCCATCTCAGCTTAATTAGTGGGCAAGATTTCTGAGAGTCCATGAGCACTAGAAAAGCCACTTTCTCTGGAATGTTTGATCTGGAATTGATTTTAAAAACCTTCAAACTTGGTGATTATCCTTTTTTCTTCTTTTTTTTAATTTAAATTCAATTAGCCAACATAAGGTACATCATTAATTTTTAATGTAGTGTTCAGTGTTTCATCAGTTGTATATAACACTTAGTGCTCATCACATCCTGTGCCCTCCTTAATGCCCATCACCCGGTTACTCCATCCTCCCACCCACCCCCCCTTCTGTGACCCTCAGTTTGTTTCCCCAGAGTCAGGAGTCTCTCATGGGTTGTCTCCCTCTCCAATTATCCTAAATCATCTTTTCTTTTTAAAGATTTTATTTATTTATTTATTTATTTATTTGAGAGAGAGTGAGAGAGGCAGCATGAGAAGAGAGAAGGTCAGAGGGAGAAACAGACTCCCTGCGGAGCCAGGAGCCTAATGTGGGACTCAATCTCTGGACTCCGGGATCATGACCTGAGCTGAAGGCAGTTGCTTAACCAACTGAGCCACCCAGGCGCCCTACCCTAAAGCATCTTTAAGAGGGGAAATAGAGGGTAGACCAAGACCCTTGAGCTCTACTACATGTCACTTTTCCAGTAACTCCCTTATTTAGCGGGCTACTCCCCAGATTCCTTGTCTCACTACCTACCTAAATACTCATCCTTTTCCAATAAATTCTATAATTTATCCATGTTGTTTACTGTTTCTGTCTCACCTGAATATAAATTACCAGAAGGAAAAGATTTTCCTGTTGTGTTTGCAACTGTATCCTCAGTGCCCAGAACACTGTCTGGCACATAGAATAAATTCAATTAATATTTGTTATATCTGTTTCATTTTGTATGGAAGTCCAGATAGGAAGTACAGCAGACACTGTCAATATGCCTGCCCTCCGCATTTTCTCAGCCCATACCCGTTCCAAGCACACTAGCTTGATTTCCAACTGCCAGCACTTTGCATCTCTTTGCTTACGGGGTTTCTTTGGCCATCAGAGACTTCCTGCTCTGCAGCACCTGACAGGCCAGAAGAGCAGAAAATTAGCACTCACAGTGAGGAGCCCACAACTAATGGCTGATTGATGGAGTTGATGGATTAAAACCACAGCTTGCTCCTCCTTCAGTAGGTATAACTCTGAGGGGGGTTCATGTTCTGCACTGTCTCCCAGAGTTCCTCAATGCAGTTAAGCTTTAGTTGCCCACAGTGTCACTTGCTTGAAAAACATTTCTTGTATTAGCTATTTTCCCTTCCCTGACTCACTTTCCATATCCCATGCTCCCATTAGTATTTCCCGGGATCACTTCCCAAACTCAAGTTCTTGTCTCAAGGGCTATTCCTTGGGGAATTCAAGCTCAGATAGAAATTGTTCAATAAATGCTCAAGTTAATTAATGATTATATTTTTATACTATCTTTTATGCTTATTGGAGCAGGCAGCAAACTAATTGGGTGTGAATGAATTTTGCCTGATGCTGTGTTTGTAGGGTGGCAATACTTGAATACCTTTATATATATGGCATAAACTCGACATCCACCTGATGTAGGCATTCACACAGAGGCTTTTGGGTCTGGAGAGTGTGTTCTGAGAGGCAGCAATGGAATTGAGAAGCACAATTCATTCATTCATTCATTCATTCATTCATTCATTTGTTTGTTCATTCTAAGATTTTATTTAAATTCAGGTCAGTTAATATATAGTGTAGTATTGGTTTCATGAGTAGAATTTAGTGATTCATCACTTATGTACAACACCCAGTGCTTATTGCAACACATGTCCTCCTTATGCCCATTACCCATTTAACCCCAGCTCCACCTTCTTCCCTCTAGCAGCCCTCAGTTTATTCTCTGAAGTTAAGAGTCTCTTATGGTTTCCTCCCTCTCTGCTTTCATGTCATTTTATTTTTCTTTCCCTTTCCCTATGTTCATTTGTTTCTTAAATTCCACATATAAGTGAAATCATACGGTATATATCTGACTGACTTATTTTGCTCAGCATAATATACTCTAGTTCCATCCATATCATTGCAAATGGCAAGATTTCACTTCTTTTTATGGCTGAGTAATATCCCATGGTATATATACACCACATCTTCTTTTATCTTTACCCATTCATCAGTCAATGAACATTTGGGCTTCCATAATTTTGTTATTGTTGATAGTGCTGCTATAAACATTGGGGTGCATGTGCCCCTTCGAATGAGTGTTTTTGTATCCTTTGGATAAATACCTAGTAGTATAATTGCTTGGTCATAGGGTAGTTCTATTTTTAACTTTTTGAGGACTCTCCATAGTGTTTTCCAGAGTAGCTGCACCAGTTTGCATTCCTACCAACAGTGTCAGAAGTTTCCCCTTTTTCCACATCCTCACCAACATCTTTTGTTTCCTGAGTTGTTAATTTTAGCCATTCTGGCCAGTGTGAGGTGGTATCTCATCATGGTTTTGATTTGTATTTCCCTGATTATGAGTGATATTGAGCCTTTTTTCCATATGTCTGTTAGCCGTGTCCTCTTTGGAGAAATATCTGTTCATGTCTTCTGCCCATTTCTTAAACAGATTTTTTTTTAATTTTTCGGTATTGAGTTTGATAAGTTCTTTATAGATTTTGAATACTAGCCCTTATTCGATATTTCAGTTGTGAATATCTTCTCCCATTCCATAGGGTGCCTTTTAGATTTAATGATTGTTTCCTTTGCTGTGCAGAAATTGTTGTTGATGTTTGTTTTTTATCTTGAGGAAGTCCTAATAGTTCATTTTCGCTTTTGTTTCTCTTGTCTCTGGCAATGTTTCTAGGAAGAAGTTGCTCTAGCCCAGGTCAAACAGGTTGCTGTGTGTGTTCTCTTCTAGGATTTTGATGGATTCATGTCTCACATTTAGGTCTTTCATCCATTTTGAATTTATTTTTGTGTATGGTGTAAGAAAGTGGTCCAGTTTCATTCTTCTGCATGTCACTGTCCAGTTTTTCCAACACCATTTGTTGAAGAGATTGTCTTTTTTCCATTGGATAGTCTTTCCTGCTTTGATGAAGATTAGTTGAACACAGAGTTGTGGGTCCATTTCTGGGTTGTCTATTCTGTTCCACTAATCTGTGTGTCAGTACCGTACTGTCATGTGCCAGGACTGTACTGTCTTCATGACTAAAGCTTTGTAATATAACTGAAAGTTCAGAATCATGATGCTTCCAGCTTTGTTTTTCTTTTCCAACATTACTTTAGCTATTCAGGGTCTTTTTTTGGTTGCATATAAATTTTAGAAATCTAGCTCTGTGAAAATTGCTTGTGTTATTTTGTTAGGGATTTCATTGAATGTGTAGATTCCTTTGGGCAGCATAGACATTCTGACACTATTTGTTTTTCTGATCCATGAGCATGGGCTGTTTTTCCATTTCTTTGTGTCTTCTTCAACTGCTTTTGTAAATATTCTGTAGTTTTCAAGAGTTCAGGTCTTTTACATCTTAGGTTAGGTTTATCCCTATGTATCTTATGGTTTTTGGTGTAATTATAAATGGGATCGATTCCTTGATTTCTTTTCCTTCTGCTTCATTATTGGTATATAGAAATGCAACAGATTTCTTTTTTTAAAAGATTTTATTTATTTATTTATTTGTCAGAGAGAGAGAGAGAGAGAGAGAACACAAGTAGGCAGAGTGGCAGGCAGAGGCAGAGAGAGAAGCAGGCTCCCTGCTGAGCAAGGAGCCCAACGTGGGATTTGATTTCTGGACCCTGGGATCATGACCTGAGCCGAAGGCAGTGGCTTAACCAACTGAGCCACCCAGGTGTCCCGCAACAGATTTCTATACATGGTTTTCATATCTTGCAACTTTGCTGAATTCCTGTATCTGTTCTAACAATTTTCTGGTAGAGTCTGGTGGGTTTTTTGTTTGTTTGTTTGTTTTTAGAGAGAAAGAGAATGAGCAGCATCAGGAGGGAGGGGGAGAGGGACAGGGAAAGAATCTTTTTTTTAAAGATTTTATTTGTTGAGAGAGAGATAGAATGAGAAAACACAAGCACAGGGAATGGCAGAGGGAGAGGGAGAAGCAGGCTCTCCACTGAGCAGGGATCCTGACATGGGGCTTGGTCCCAGGACCCTAGGATTATGACCCGAGCCAAAGGTAGATGCCCAGCTGACTGAGCCACCCAGGGACCTCAGACAGAGATAGAATCTTAAGCCGGCTCCACACCCAGTACAGAGCCTGGCTCAGGGCTCAGTCTCATGACTGTGAGTTTATGACCTGAGCCAAAATCAAGAGTCTGATGCTTAACTGACTGAGCCACCCAGGTGTCCCCTTTCAGGTTTTCAACATAGAATATCACCTCATCTGCAAAGAGTGCAAGTTTCACTTCTTCCTTGCTGATTCAGATGACTCTTAATTCTTTTTGTTGTCTGATTCCTGAGGCTAGGACTTCCGGTACTATGTTGAACCACAGTGATGAGAGTGGACATCCCTGTCATGTATCTGATCTTAGGGGAAAAGCTCTCAGTTTTTTCCCATTAGGGATGATACTAGCTGTGGATCTTTTGTATATGACCTATATAATGTTGAGGTACGTTCCTTCTATCCTTGCTCTTTTGAGGGTTTTTAACAAGAAAGGATGCTGTATTTTGTCACTTTTCCTACATCATTCAGAGCATCATATGCTTCTTAACATTTCTTTCATTAATGTGGTATATAATGTTGTTTGATTTGTGAATACTGAATCACCCATGTAAGCCCAGGAATAAATCCCACTTGATCATGAAGAATAATTCTTTTAATGTACTGTTAGATTCTTTTTTTTTAAAGATTTTATTTATTTATTTGACAGAGAGAGATCACAAGCAGAGAGGCAGGCAGAGAGAGAGGGGGAAGCAGGCTCCCTGCTGAGCAGAGAGAACCCGATGCGGGGCTCGATCCCAGGACCCTGAGACCATGACCTGAGCCGAAGGCAGAGGCTTTAACCCACTA
>NW_019154107.1:2883023-3014219 GCF_002288905.1 Enhydra lutris kenyoni | reverse complement strand
TTTAAAGATTTTATTTATTTATTTGACAGAGAGAGATCACAAGCAGAGAGGCAGGCAGAGAGAGAGGGGGAAGCAGGCTCCCTGCTGAGCAGAGAGAACCCGATGCGGGGCTCGATCCCAGGACCCTGAGACCATGACCTGAGCCGAAGGCAGAGGCTTTAACCCACTGAGCCACCCAGGAGCCCCAATGTACTGCTAGATTCTATTAGCTAGTATGTTTTTGAGAATTTTTGTATCCATATTCATTAGAGATATTGGTCTGTCATTCTCCTTTTTAGTGGGGTCTTTGTCTGATTTTGGAATCAAGATAGTGCTGGCCTCATGGAATACATTTGGGAGTTTTCTTTCCATTTCTATTTTTTGGAACAGCTTCAGAAGAATAAGTATTAATTCTTCTTTAAATGTCTGGTAGAATTCCCCTGGGAAGCCATCTGGCCCTGGACTCTTGTTTGTTGGGAGATTTTTATTACTGATTCAGTTTCTTTGCTGGTTATGAATCTGTTTGATTTTTCTATTTCTTCCTGTTTCAGTTTTGGTAGTTTCTATGTTTCTAGGAATTTATCCATTTTTTCCAGATTGATTGCCCAATTTGCTAGCATATTAATTGCTCATAATATTCTCATAATTTTTTGTATTTCTGTGTGTTGGTTGTATTCTCTCCCTTTCATGCATGATTTTATTTATTTGGGTCCTTTCTCTTTTCTTTTTGATAAGTCTGGGTAGGGGTTTGTCACTTTTGTTAATTCTTTCAAAGAACAAGTTCCTAGTTTCATTAATCTGTTATACTGTTTCATTTTATATTTATTTCTCTATCATTGATTTCTGCTCTAATCTTCATTATTTCCCCTCTCCTCAGGCTTTCTTTGCTGTTCTTTTTCCAGCTCTTTCTGGTGTAAAGTAAGTTGTATATTCGTGACTTTTCTTGCTTCTGAAGGAAGGTCTGTATTTCTATGTACTTTCCTCTTTTCACTGCCTTTGCTGCATCCCAAAGGTTTTAGACTGTCATGTTTTCATTCTCATTTGCGTCCATGTATTTTTAAAATTACTTCCTTAATTTCCTGGTTAACCTATTCATTCTTTAGAAGGACATTCTTTAACCTCCATGCATTTGTGGTCTTTCAAATTTTTTCCTGTGGTTGACTTCATGTTTCATAGTGTTGTGATCTGAAAGTACACATGGTATGATCTCAATTTTTTGTATTTGTTGAGGCCTGATTTGTGACCCCATTTGTTATCTATTCTGGAGAAAGTTCCATGTGCCCTTGAAAAGAAAATGTATTCTGCTGTTTTAGGGTGAAATGCTCTGAATGTATCTGTTAAATCCATCTAGTCCAGTGTTTCATTCAAACCTATTGTTGCCTTGTTGATCTGATTGGTTTTTTTTAAAGATTTTATTTATTTATTTGAGAGAGAAAGAGAGAGTGAGTATGAGTGGGGAGAGGGGAAGAGGAAGAAGGAGAAGCAGACTTCTTGTTGAGCAAGGATCCTGACATGGGGCTTGATCCCAGGACACTGGGATCATGACCTGAGCTGAAGGCAGATGCCACACTGGTGCCTCGTGATCTGCTTAGATGATCTGTCTATTGCTGTGAGTGGGGTGTTGAAGTCCCCTACCATTATTGTATTTATTATCAGTGGATTTCTTTAAGTTTCTTACTAATTGATTTATATATTTGGCTGCTCCCAGGTTAGGAACATAAATATTTACAATTATTAGGTCTTCTTGATAGACTTCTTAATTATGATGTAGTATCCTTCTTCATCTCTTATTACAGTGTTTGTTTTAAAATCTAGTTTGTCTTATATAAGTATGGCTACTCTGGCTTTCTTTTGATGTCCATTAGCATGATAGATGGTTCTCCACCCCCTCAGTTTCAATCTGTAGGTGTCTTTGGATCAAAACTGAGTTTCTTGAAGCAATATAGCAATGGGTCTTGTTTATCTATTCTGATACCCTAAATCTTTTTGATTAGAGCACTTTGTCCATTTACATTTAGAGTAATTATTGATAGCTATGAATTTAGTGCCATTACCTGTATTACCTACTGTTCCTGTAGATTGTATATTTCTTTCTAGTCTTTGTTGCCTTTGGTCTCTCTTTCCAAGAAGCACACTTTAAAAGGCTTTGATGTTACAATCACACACTAGAATATTATTCAGCGATGAATAGTAATGAAATACAAATATATGAGAAAACTTGGACAAATCTTGAAGACATTATACTAAATGAAAGAAGGAAATCACAGATGATCTTATATTGTATGATTTCATTTTTATGAAATTTCCAGAATAAGGAAATCTGTAGAGACAGGAAGTAGGCTAGTTGTTGCCTATGCTTTTCAGGGGGTGGGGGATCTGGGATTTTGATGACTGTGGAAAGTGGGATTTGTTTTGGGGATAAAGAAAATGGTCTAAAGATTGTGGTGATGAATGGACAATTCTATGAATATGTTAATATCCATTGAATTGCACACTTAACATGGATAAATAATGTAGGATGTGAATTATATATATCAGTAAAGCTGTTTTAAGAAAAGATTTTGGTATCTGGCAAATTTGGAATCAAGTTCTTACTATACAATATGTTTGCCATGCATGAGTTAAATGAGCTATGCAGGTAAATGGCCAGGGAGGGAAAAGTATGATGAATCTTCTGTGTCTGGTTTCTCAGGAAAAGGTAGATAGGGTTCAAATGAGGGAAGAGAAGTAAGGATGAGGGGTATTTAAGTCTGGGGAACAGAGAGAACAAAGTACAGAAATGAATAATAATAGTAAAAACTTCCCCTTGTGGAGTGCCTGCTTTGTAACAGGTCCTATACTAGGCATTTTGCCACCATTATCTTTTATTTCATAATACTTCATGGTAGTTAGTATTATCTCTTTTGCAAAAGAATAATGGGTTAACTGATTAACCCATGATCACCAAGCTAGTGAGTCCAGACATAAAATCCAAAACCCAGGTCTGTCTTCATCTGGAGATTGCACACTTCCCATTACCAACTCTATACTAATCTTGGGGCTTCTGTTTGCCAAGCACACTTCTAACCTCTGTGTATATGTTAGCTCATTTAAACTATACTGAGGGCCTGCCAGATGAAAAAAATCAAAGTGTGTTAGGGATAGATTGATAAACAGAGATTTGGAACAGATATTTCTTCAAAGTTCTCTAAGTTTTCTAAAATTGTAAAATCAGATAATTCCATTATTTGTGTGTGAATTAGAATTTTTCTAGAATATTATTAGTTATTTTGCTTTTGAAATATAACTGGCATGGCTAAGGAGAATTGAATTATTGGGCTGTCTGCAAATTATTGAAGGTAACCAAGAAGCCATTTTGCAATATGTTTGAACTTTACCTTTTTTCAAAAGTGTAGTCATTAATTATTTATGATATAGGACTACCATGATATGTTCTACAAATGTGAATCTCTGTTCTGTAGTAATAAAAAATTGGAAGGGATACTGAAGAATAAATGCAGCAATACTACTGCTGAGGTTTTATTACAATGTTTCTATCTTAAGAGAATGTGTTACAGAACCAGGGTGCTGGCAGTGAACATGGAAAAGAAGGGCAGGATTATAAGAGATGATGTAAAGGAAGACATAGTAAAAGGACTTGTTGAGGATAGCCTGAAGAGAGAAGGGTATCAAAGGCAGCTTTGAAGTCTAGAGCCTTGGAAACTGTCCTATTATCCATCCCCCATCCCCCTATCCGAAAGACCCTGAGAAGTGATAGCTTAACAGGTTAATTTAGCATTTTGGTATTTCCTAAAGGGTAGAGAAATTGACAAGTAAACTTAATCCTCTGAACTCTAAAGCAAACAAACTTTGAAGGTTTGTGCGGTGTTTTAGTCTGTAACCATGAGAGAGCTATGCTATAGTTCTTTTATTCAGGGCATTCTTACAAAATGTTTTGTGTGGTTAGAACATTCAAAGAATAATAGATCCATTTCAAGAGCTAACTTCCTTGGTACAAAATCATAATCCATTTGATTCACTTTCTTTTTTATTTTTTAAATTAAATTAAAAATTTTAAATTAAATTTATTTTAATTCCATAATAGTTAACATATGGTGTTATGTTTGTTTTAGGTGTACAATATAATAATTCAACACTTACATACATCAGCCAGTGCTCATCACAAGTGCACTCCTTAGTCCCCACCACCTACTTCACCCATCCCATTCCCACTTCTCTAGTAATCATCAGTTTGGTGTTTATAGTTAAGAGTTTATTAATTGGTTTGCCTCTCTCTCTCTCTCTTTTTATCCTTTACTCTCTTGTTTGTTTTTTTCTTAAATTCCACATATGAGTGAAATCATATGGTATTTGTCTTTCTCTGACTTATTTGTCTAACATTATACTCCCTAGCTCATCCACGTCATTGCAAATGGCAAGATGTCATCCTTTTTTATGGCTGAATAATATTTCATTATATATACATATGTGTGTGACTGTGTGTCTCTGTGTGTGTATGCTTCTTTGTCCATTCTTCTGACGATGGCCACTTGGGCTGCCTCCATAATTTGGCTATTGTAAATAATGGTGCGATAAACATAAGTGTGTGTGTGTGTGTGTGTGTCATTTTGAATTAGTGTTTTTATATTTGGGGATAAATACCCAGTTGTGGGATTCCTGGATAATAGGGTAGTTTTATTTTAAACTTTTTGTGTATTCTCTGTACTCTTTTCCACAGTGGCTGTACCAGTTTGCATTCCCGCCTACAGTGCACCAGGCTTCCTTTTTCTCCACATCCTCACTAATACTTGTTCCTTGTGTTTTTATTTAGTTTTCCACAAGTAGTGATGAAAATAACACTCATTGTGAAACTTCTAGAAACACATGTTCCTTTCACTTCTTAGAAAGGGAAGGAACTAGTTACTTTTGCCAGTTCTGTAACTCTCTGGGGATGAAGAGGAAAAGAGAAGAAGCAGTCACTTTTATTTGTTGCTGCTTAAAACTAGAGAGATTTAACCTTGCCTAGTTGCATTTGATCATTCACTATTCTAGACCCTTTTAAGAAGCAATGTGCTATTTCTTTATATTTCCTCTTCTTTAGGATTTTACAAGCCCTAAGCTCTTTACTTTTTCCTATTCTCCTAACAAACAAATTGTTTTTTCCTTTTCTTCCTTTGTGGTCAACTATAATAGAAAAGTATTAATTTCAACATAATCTCCCAGAATGTTTCATATCCTTGCATTTTCTTACTTTTTAAAAGGTATTTACCCCTATTTTCAATGTAATTTTTGTGAGATTTGTACTTTTATGATGTCGAATTTGGTACTATGCCGTGTAAATTGTGAATCTTTCAGAA
Organism: Enhydra lutris kenyoni; assembly: GCF_002288905.1. Taxonomy (NCBI): domain Eukaryota; kingdom Metazoa; phylum Chordata; class Mammalia; order Carnivora; family Mustelidae; genus Enhydra; species Enhydra lutris. The sequence continues at coordinate 3,008,904 of NW_019154107.1, read as the reverse complement.
AGGATAAAGTGAGGTTGCACTTAGGAATTTACAATTAGATGAAAGGGAAAGCCTCTAGAAGAAAAGAATGAGAAATACATGTATAAGAAAAGAATTAGTTTCAGGAATTAGAAGACAGAGGAAGTAACTTTCATTTTTTATTTTTTTATAATTTTTTTCATTATGTTGTGTCAGTCACCATATAGTACATTAGTTTTTGATGTAGTGTTCCATGATTGTTTGTTTATAATACCCAGTGCTCCATGCAATATATGCCCTTATGTGTGATATACATATACAATGGAATATTACTCAGTCATCAGAAAGGATGTTTTATAGTCTTCATTTGAAAGTCTTTCACCTGCTTGGTTAAGTTTATTGCTAATTTCTCTCTCTTTTTCTCTCTTACTCTTTCTCTCAAACATCAAACCAAATAACTTCTTTGCAGCACAGGAAATAGCTAACAAAATAAAAAGGAAACCTACAGTATGTGAGAAAATAATACAAACCTTATGTGTGATAAGAGGCTAATATCCAAAAACTAAAAGGAACTCCTACAACTCAATAGGAAAAAAGAAGAAAAGAGAAAAAAAGGAGAAAGAACTCCAGATGACTTGATTAAAAATGACCAAAGAACTTGATTAGACATATCTAATGTCTAATTTCATTTTCTTTGGAAGATGTACAAATAGGTAATAAAATGTACAAATGGGTAATAATTGCTCAGCATTAGTAATCTTCAGGGAAATGCAAATGAAAAATCACAATGAGAAATCACCTCATACCTTATAGGATGGACATTATCAAAAAACAAAACAAAGCAAAAACAAGAAATAAGAAGTGTTAGTGAGAATATGGAAAAATTAGAATGCTTTTACACTATTGGTGGGAATGTAAAAATGATACAGGTGCTATGGAAAACAGTATGGAGATTCCTCCAAAAAAAATAAAAATGCAAATACTATGTAATCCAGCTGTCCCATTTTGGGGTTATTTATTCAAATGATTTGAAAAAGAATCTTGAAGAGATATCTGTAGTCCTATGGTTATTATAGTATTATTCACAAGAACCATAATGTGGAAGCAACCTAAATGTCCATCAATGGATGACTGGATAAAGAAAATGTGATTTGTACATATAATGGAATTATTATACAGGCTTTAAAAAAAGTAAATATTTTCATGTGCAACAACATAGATGAACCTTGAGGACACTGTGCTAAGTGTAAGCCAATCACAGATGGACAAATACTGCACAATTTCCCTTATATGAGGTATTGAAAATAGCCCAGGTACAAAAGGCAGATTCGATATCTGAAAATCAATCAATGTAATCCAACATAATCAATAGGCTAATGAACAAAAATGATATTATCATTTTTGTGATGCAGAAAGAGCATTTGAAGAAATCCAACAACCATACATGAAAAAAAACTCCAACCAAACTCTTTCATCGAGTTAGAAAAACAGGGGACAACCTCAAATTATAATTTACCAAAAAAAATCTATACATAATTTCATACTTTATGATGCACAAATGAATGCTTTACACTTAAGATCAGGAATGTGGGGCCCTCTGGGTGGCTCAGTGGGTTAAGCCTCTGCCTTCGGCCCAGGTCATGATCCCAGAGTCGTGGGATCGAGCCCCACATCGAGCTCTCTGCTCGGCAGGGAGCCTGTTTCCCCGCCCTCTTTCTGCCTGCCTCTCTGCCTGCTTGTGATCTCTCTCTCTCTCTCTCTGTCAAATAAATAAATTAAAAAAGAAAAAAGATCAGGAATGTGGAATAGATGTCCCCTCTCACCACCTTATTCAATATAATTCTGGGTATTCTGGCCACTGCAGTTAGGCAAACAAAATAAAAAAACATCCAGTTTAGGAAGAAAGAAGTATAACTGTCTCTATTTGCAGATTACATGACTGTCTATGTGGGACATCCCCCCCAAAAGTATATAAAAATGCTTCCAGAACTAGTAAGTGAGCTCAACACTGTTGCAAGTTACAAGAATCAATGACATGTCTATAGATTAAGAACAAACTTGTAAAAACCAATATTAAAAACAAAATACCATTTATAATTGCTTGATGAAAATGAAATACTTAGGTATAAACTGAACAAAAGATGAAAAGGACCTGTCTTATGAAAAATTATAATATGCTTATGAAAGAAATCAAAGAAAACCTAAATAAATGAAGACACATAGTAATGATGTCAATTCTGCTTAAATTGATATGTCAGTTAAATGTAATTCCTACCAAAATCCCAGGAAGGATTTTTGTAGAAATATATGTTTATTTTAAAATTTATATGGAAAGGCGTAAGTCCTAGAATAGCTAAAACCATCTTGAAAAGGAAGAAAAAGTGAGAGGAATCTCTCTACCCAATTTAAGTTTCATTGTATAGCTATAGTAATCAAGACAGTGTGGTATTGATTGAGCGATAGACACCTAGGTTAGTGGGACAGAATAGAGACCCCAGAAATAGACCCCTATATATATCCTACTGATTTTTGACAAAGGTTCAAAAACAATTCAAAGGAGGGAGGATAGCCTTTTTGACAAATAGTGCTAGAGCATTTAGATATCTGTTGAGAAGGAAGAGAGAGAAAGAAAAGAACCTTGACCCAAATTTCACACCTTACACAAAAATTAACTTCAAATGGATCACAGTTAAATGTAAATTATAAAACTAAGTATCCTTTAGAAATTAACATGGCAGAAAATCTTTGGGATCTAAGGTGAGGCAAAGTCTTCTTTTTTTTTTTTTAATGTTTTATTTATTTATTTGACAGAGATCATAAGTAGGCAGAGAGGCAGGCAGAGAGAGATGGGGAGGCAGGCTCCCTGCCAAGCAGAGAGCCCGCCGAGCAGAGAGCCCGATCCCAGGACCCTGGGATCATGACCTGAGCTGAAGGCAGAGGCTTAACCCCTCTTAACACCCAGGCGCCCCGAGGCAAAGTCTTCTTACACTGGACACTTAAAATATAATACATAAAAAGAAAAAATAATAAATGAACTTCATCAAAATAAAAAACTTCTCTCTAAAAAACCAGGTGAAGAGAAGGAAAAAGTAAGTCAAAGAGTGGGAGATACAAATTTAGTGCCATTGTATTGCCTGCAAAGTCCCTGTTTCTGTAGATTGTCTCTGTTACTTTCTGGTCCATATTACTCTTGGGGTCTCTCTTTTCTTACAGTATCCCCCTTAATATTTCTTGCAGGGCTGCCTTGGTAGTCACATATTCTTTCAGTTTCTGTCTATCCTGTAAATTCCTTATCTCTCCTTCCATTTCTGAATGATAGCCTTGCTGGATAAAGTATTCTTGGCTACATGTTCTTCTCATTTAGTACCCTGAATATATCTTGCCAGGCCTTTCTGGCCTGCCAGGTTTCTTTAGATAGGTCTGATGTTATTCTGATGTTCCTCCCTCCTAAAAGAATAAAAGAATAAAAGAATCTCCTCTTCCTAGATGCTCTCAGGATAGCTTCTTTGGCTCTAAGATTTGCAAGCTTCACTCTTATATGTGGGGTGTTATAAGCAACTAATGAATGATTGAACACTGCATCAGAAAACTGTGATGTACTATATGTTGGCTAATTGAACTTAATAAAAAAAAAGTTGCATTCTACACAGAAAAAAAAAGAGTGGGAGATAATAATTGCTAATCACACATCTGAAAAGGAACTAGTATGCAGAATATATAAAGAATTGTTAAAACACAATAGTAGAAAATAATCCAATTAGAAAATGAGTAAAAGACATGAACAGACATTTCGCCAAAGAAGATATATAGATAGCAAATAAACATGTGAAAGATGTTCATCTTCATTAGCCATTAGAAAATTAAAATTAGGGGTGCCTGGGTGGCTCAGTGGGTTAAAGTCTCTGCCTTCGGCTCAGGTCATGATCCCATGGTCCTGGGATCGAGCCCCACATCGGGCTGTCTGCTCAGCGGGGAGCCTGCTTCCTCCTCTCTTCTCTGCCTGCCTCTCTGCCTACTTGTCTGTCAAATAAGTAAATAAAATCTTTTTAAAAAAGAAAATTAAAATTAAAACCACAATGAGGTTTCACTATATCAGATCAAATTGACTAAAATAAAAAATTAGTGGCAATACCAAATGGTGACAGGTATTATAAGAAACTGGATTAGTCATACGTTGTTGGTGGAACTGTAAACTGGTACAGCCAATGTGGAAAACAGTTTCATAAAAAACTAAACATACATATAGTATACAACCCAGCAGCTGTTGTTTTCGGCATTTATTCCAGAGAAATGAAATTTATTTTTATACAAAAACCTGTACACAAATGTTAATAATAGCTTTATTCAGAATGGGCAAAAACTGGAAATAACACTAAACAACCCTGGTGACATTCAACAGGTGAATGGTTAAACTACCTTTGGTGATTCCATACCATGGACTACTACTCAGCAATAAAAAGGAATGAATTGTTGATACATAAAATATCTTGGATAGATTTCCAGAAAATTCAGAGTGAAAAAAGTCAATTTAAAAATTTATATATATATCATTTCATTTGTGTAAGGTGACAAAGAGAACAGATTAATGGTTGTCAGCTGTTAGAGACTGTGGCAGATGATGGGAAGGAAATGGGTACAGTTATAAAAAGGTTGCATGACGTATCCTTGTAGTGATCAAACTATTCTGTGTCTTGGCTACAGTGGTGGATTCATTAATCTACACATGTGATAAAATTACAGTGAGCTGAATAGACCAAATAAATCTTTCTATATAGGGCAATGGGTGACTCAGTCATTTAAGCATTTGACTCTTGATTTTGGCAAAATTCTTGTTCTTGGGGTCATGGGACTGAGCCCTGCATCAGACTCTGCACTGAGCAGGGACCTCCTTAGGATTCTCTCTCCTTCTGCCCCTCCTCCCATGCGCTCCCTCTCTCTCTCTCAGGTAAATAAATCTTTAAAAAAGATAAGAGAATTCTGTAATCAACTTTATGCTCCTAAACTTGAAAATTTATATAAAACAAATAATTCCCTAGAAAAATAGAGTATTAAAACTGACAAGTAAAAAACAGAATACTTAAATAATCACTACGGAATCTGAGTCAGTTGCTAAAGATTCACTTCTACACAAATACGGAATGGTAGGCTTAAATGATTTTATGGATGAATTCTACCAAATGTTTAAGGAACATAGAATTTCTATGTATAGATTCTCCAGTCAATAGAAAGTGAAGAAACACTCAATTGTTTTATTGAAGCTAATATAATCTTCATACAAAAAATGGACATGGGCATTTTATTTTTTTTTGAATTTTTAAAAAGATTTTATTTATTTATTTATTTGACAGACAGAGATCACAAGTAGGCAGAGAGGCAGGCAGAGAGAGAGAGAGAGAGGAGGAAGCAGGCTCCCTGCTGAGCAGAGAGCCCTATGTGGGGCTCGATCCCAGGACCACCCAGAGATCATGACCTGAGCCGAAGGCAGAGGCTTAACGCACTGAGCCACCCAGGTGCCCCAACATGGGCATTTTAAGACAGGAAAATTGCTGGCTAATCTCACTAGATAATATAAACAAAAGATCTTAAATAAAATATTACAGAAGTATTTCCATAATTATAAAAATATTACCAGCGATATTTTATTTAGTATGTTTGCGTTTTAATGTCTTAAAATATGCAATACAACCAGCTTAGGTTTAACTCAAGCAGAAAAGTGTAACTAGTTCAGGGAAAGAAAAATACCATATGATTTCACTCATATTTGGAATTTAAATTTTTTTTATTTGTCAGAGAGAAAAAGAGCTGCAGGCAGAGGGAAAGGAAGAAGCAGGCTCCCGGCTCAGCAGGGACCCCAATGTGAGACTTGATCCCAAGACCCTGGGATCAGGACCTGAGCTGAAGGCAGATACTTATACAGCTGAGCCACCCAGGCATCCCTTAAAATATACAATACAACCAGGTTAGGTTTAACTCTAGCACAGAAGTATAACCAGTTCAGGGAAAGACAAATACCACATGATTTCACTCATATATGGAATTTAAGAAACAAAAAAAAAAATGAACAAGGAAAAAAAATAGAGAAATCTGAAAACAGACTTTTAACTCTAGAGGACAAAAAGATGGTTACCAGAGTGGAGAGGGGTGGGGGAATGGGTGAAGTAGGTGATGGGGATTAAGGAGTAAACTTGCTGTGATGAGCACAGGGTGATGTATGGAAATGTTAAATTACTATATCATGCACCTGAAATTAATATAACACTGTTTGTTAATTATAGTAGAATTTTTAAAATATGTGTAACTAATAAATTGAATAAGTAGAACTCATGGAGTATGATCAGAAACAACTTTGATTCCCATATTGCCACTTTAAGTCCACTCTGTGGGAATGGATCTTATTTTGTCTTGATCACAGCTAAGGCAGTTCCATGACTCTTGAACATTTTGATTATGTTTTGTGACAGAAGAGTCTCAGTTTAATTTAAAACCAGTAATAATTAAAGCTTTAATATTTCTTTAAAGTTATATCTTCTTCCATGTCATATTAGGCACATTCTGGGCTGGGCAGCTGAAGTAAGAAAGGGGATATGGCCAGTATCTTTTCACTTTCTCCACAAAGTACATCTAACCCTTCTCTTCCATATTGCTTATGAGGGTTTGTGATCCCTCTAGAATTGCAGCAGAGGTGCAGGTGAGAAGAGGAAGAATGAGTTCTTTCTTGATTAAACTTCCATGAACTAGCATCAACACTGTCTGAACCTAGCTCATGTTTAAAACTAATTTGTTTTCTTATGGAGTACTATTATGGCCTTTTCTGAAACCTTTCTGTCCTTCATATTTCTCAAGCAGCATCAACAGCCTATATACTGTGCCTCCTAGGATCTGGGTGACACATTTCAAACCTCCAAGTGCTTCCACTGAAGGTCCTTTCCCAAGGCCCCAGGTAAATGTGAGCCATGCTCCCAAGCCATGCTACCAAGAGAGATTTAGAAGCATAAAATGCCTACAGCTTTTTTCTAGTTCTCTCCTAATTTTCAAGCCTTTACTTGTCTTATCCAGCTTCTTTTAGATGTGGGGATTGGTGATCAGCTAAGGTCACAAAACTAGTTTGCAACTACCTCCTTTACAAAACCAGCAGGGTGATCTTACACCTCTCATGGAATTATATTGTCTTTGGACCTCAGCCAACAGAGATTAAAATAGTCCATTTTAAAATCCTGTTTCACAAGGTTGGCTTACCATTAGGAAAATTCATTCATGTAGTTCAACAAAATAAACAAGTAAAGGAGAAAAATGAATTATTATCTTAATAGAAGCAGGAAAATCATTTGACAGAATTCAGTATATATTTATGACTTAGAAATCTCTTACAAATGAACAATACAAAAGAATTCCTTAACCTGATTAAAAGTATCTATAAAAAATTCCATAGTAAGCACCATACTTAATGACATAATACTTAAGGCTAGCAGCCTCATTTTTAAAATAAGGATCAAGGCAAGGATACCATTGGTTTTACATCATTTCGACATTTGATGGAAATTCTGTCTAACATGGTAAGACAAGAATTTTAAAAAAGAATAAAATTTATTAGACTAGGAAAGCAAACTAAAACCATTTATAGAGTATGCAATCATCTATAATGAAGACCCAAGAAAACCTATAGAAAAATTATTAGGATTGATAAGAGTAGTCAGCAAATTAACAAAACATAAAGTTAATACATGAAACTCAGGTGTCTAATTTAAGAAACAAAACAAATGATCATGGGGGGAAAATAGAGGTAGACCAAGAAACAGACTCTTGGCTATAGAGAACAAACTGATGGTTATCAGAGGGGTTGTGGGTGGGGGGAATGGGTAAAGTAGGTGGTAGGGATTAAGGAGGGCTCCAGATGTTGCATGGAAGTGTTGAATCACTGTATTGTATACCTGAAATTAATATTGCACTCTATGTTAACTAACTTGAATTAAAATAAAAACTTGGAGGGAAAAAATTAATATGTGAAAATCTATTGCATTTCATCAGTAACAAAGTTAGAACATGTAATTTTTAAAAGATGTTATTTTCAATAGCAATTTAAAAAGGTGCCCATAGGGGCGCCTGGGTGGCTCAGTGGGTTAAAGCCTCTGCCTTCGGCTCGGGTCGTGGTCCCAGGGTCCTGGGATCGAGCCCCGCATCGGGCTCTCTGCTCCGCGGGGAGCCTGCTTCCTCCTCTCTCTCTCTCTCTGCCTGCCTCTCTGCCTACTTGTGATCTCTGTCTGTCAAATAAATAAATAAAATCTTTAAAAAAAAAAAAATAAAAATAAAAAAATAAAAAGGTGCCCATAAATAGATGTAACAAAAGATGTACACCACCTCAATGGGAAAAAAAGTATAAGCTGTTATTACAAGACCAAGGAAAACTTAAGGAAATGATGAGAAATACCATGTTTCTGATGAAGAAAATTCAATGATCATAAATATGTTAATTGTCCTAAAATGAATCTAAGAATTCAATTCAGTCCCAATCAAAACACATTCATGGGAGTAATAAACCTAAATTTTGGGGTAGGGGATTGTGAGAAGGGATATATAAGAACTTCCCATTCTTTATAATATTTTATTTCTTAAACTAGGTAGTTGATACATACGTAGGTGTTTATTAAATTTTTTTCTTTTTCATATTTTTGAAATATTAAATTTAGGAAAAGAGTGCAGAATACACAATTTTGGCATTGTACTTGTACCTTTTTTAAAAAAAATTTTATTTATTTATTTGCCAGAGAGACAGAGCGAGCACAAGTTGGGGAACAGCAGGCAAAGGGAGAAGGAGACGCAGGCTCCCTGCTGAGCAGAAAGCCTGATGTGGAACTTGATCCCAGGACCCTGGGATCATGACCTGAGCTGAAGGCAGACACTCAACTGTCTGAGCCACCCAGGCACCCTGTATGGTATCTCACAAAGTAGCTGCAATTTGGTATAGATTTTTTTTTTAATTTTATTTATTTATTTGACAGGGAGAAATATCACGAGTAGGCGGGGGTGGGGAAGCAGGCTCTCTGCGGAGCAGAGAGCCCAATGTGGGGCTTGATTCCAGGACCCTGAGATCATGACCTGAGCTGAAGGCAGAGGCTTAACCCACCGAGCCACCCAGGCACCCCTAGATTTTTATCCATATGTGTTTGCACACTGGATTCTCTATCCCTTATACCTGTGTGACCTGAAACAGGTAATCAATGTTTCTAAGCCCTCAGTTTCCACATCTATAAAACGTGGTTGTCATAAGCAATTAAAAAATTAAAAAAATTAGGGGCACCTGGTTGTCAGTTCGTTACGGGTCTCCTTTGACTCAGATCATGATCCCGGGGTCCTGGAATGAGCCATGTGTCAGGCTCCCTGCTCAGCATGGAGTCTGCTTCTCCTTCTCCCTCTCCTGCTTCTCCCCCAACTTGTGCTTGCACTCTCTCTCTCAAAAATAAATAAATAAAACATTTTAAAAAATAAATAAAATTTAAATAAGAGGATAAAGCATGATCTCAGTAATTTTATTTTATTCCTTTATAAGGGGAGATTGTCAATGTAGTTCAGATGGTGAAGCATCTGAGAATCACAGTGACCTTTGAGAAAACATCTTGAAATTCTGACATATATAACTCAATCTTGTGAATTAGGAGTAGTTTTTCTCAAAGTAAATATGGCCCATGATTGCAATACATAACAACCACATGCGTGAATAGAAAGAATTTCTAAATTACTCCACTAATCTGCATTTGCTGCCACTTTTTTTTTTAAGATTTTATTTATTTATTTGACAGACAGAGATCACAAGTAGGCAGAGAGGCAGGCAGAGAGAGAGTGGGGGGTGGGGTGGGGAAGCAGACTCCTTGCCGAGCAAAGAGCCAGATGTGGGGCTTGATCCCAGGACCCTGGGATCACGACCTGAGCTGAAGGCAGAGGCTTTAACCCACTGAGCCACCCAGGTGCCCCCATTTGCTGCCACTTTAATAATTTTGTCATTTGCAGTCCCACCAGTCAGTGTGAGAAAACTTTATTGATGGAATTATAAAATTGAAAAATTTGCATCTATTTGTCTAACTTTTCCCCTGTGAGTTGAGGAAAGAGCACCAGTACTGGAGTCTACTTGAAAAACCCTCAGCAAAAATTCCTGGGTTGCAAAGCAAACAGAATATTAAAGAGGAAATCAGAGTGGCTCCACCCGGAAGAATGAGAACATCTTTAAACACTCCTCTATACTTAATCAACATGACAAATCTTTCTTGAAAAGTTTTCTGGCTTATTGGTGAAAATTTCTTTATTATTAAATACTAGGTCAAACATTCCTTCATTTTAAAGATGGAAATGCTGTTTTAAAATCCAAATCAGAAAGTGTTTGGAATACCTAACATCTTCTGGACTAAATTTAAAATGGCACATCAACAAAGCACATTTGGATAGTGAGTTATATAAAGTAGAAATCAGAAAAACTGCTTCTTAAAGTGGAAATGCCTAGGCATTCTAGATTTTGTGGTGTATGTATTTTAATTAATGTACAGAGATCCTTGTAAATGAAGCCTTGCTGGTGCATAGACTTTCCCATTATGACTTGAATCTACTTCTTAAAGAAAACAGACATTCCCATGTACTTTGTTCCATACTTGTTCCATACTTCCAAAAGTATACCCTATTAAGACAACAATAGTCTTCTTTCTCAAGGCTGTTCAAGAAGTTATTGATTAATTAATTCAACAGTATTTGCTGAGGACTTACTAGGTTAAACCACTGTTCTGGACACTGGAGGTAAAGAAATACACAAAATAAATAAAGTTGGTTACTGGATATGTATTTTAATGTTAGTGATATTATAAAAAGGAAATTAACCAGCACATTAGAATAAAATTATGGGTGATGCCATTTAAGGCACAGTGAACAAGGAAGATCTCAACATGGAGATATGTGAGTAGAGACCTAAATGAAATGAGAGTGAGTTATGTGAAGATATTGGGGAAGACAGTCCCTGAGAGAGAATAGAATGTCAAGTGCAAAGGTCCTCAGGTGGGAATGTATTTGTTGTGCTAGAAGAAGAGCAAGAGGCCAGTGTGTGGTTTGAGCTTGGTGAAAAAGACACCTAGTGGTAGGGTATGAGGCCAGAGAAATAGCCAGAGGCCACAAAGTGAAGTGCTTTGTAAACCACAATAAAGACTAGATTTTATTTTAAGTGTCATGGGAAACCACTGCAAAGTTGTGAACATGGGAATGACATACACTGACTTAGACTTTTTAACGGTCATTCTAAAAACTCTAGGAGAATGAACTATAGAGAGATTAAGAGTGAAAGGTAGAAGACAGGGTCGGAATTTACTGTAGTAATCCAAGAACATGAAAGATCATGGTGTCTGTGACCTGGAGTACTTGTCGAAGTGGTGGAATGAGTGAGGGTAGAATCTGCAGGATTTGCTAATAGATTAAATGTAATTTGTAAGAGAGAGAGTGTAAAAGATGACTACAACTTTCATGATTTGAGCAAATGTATGATAATGGTGTGTGTCTTAAATTTAAACAGAATACCCTAGACTAATGGCTTATAAATATAAAAAAATTTCTTTTTCATTGTTCTAGAAAGTGGGAAAACTAAGATCAAGATGTTGGCAGATTTGGTGCCTGGTGAAGGCCCATTTCCTATTTCATATACAGCTGTCTTCCTGCTGTGTCCTCAAATGACAAAATGAGTGAAGGACATTTCTAGGATCTCCTTTATAAGGGTACTAATTTCATATATGGCGGTTCCACCCTCATCACTCAATCACTTCCAAAAGGCCCCACCTCTTGATACCATTACATTGGGGGTTAATATTTCAACATATGAATATCGGGGGAATACAAACATTTAATCTATACCAGTGCCATTTATTGAGATGGGAAACACTTAGTGAGAAAGGAAACACTGAAGAGGGAGCAAGAAGGGAGTATCTAGGGTTCATCTTTGCATGTTAATTTTGAGGTCTTTAATAGAAATCCAAGAGTGAGCAAGAGATAGAAGCCTGGAATTGAGGAAGAGATTGGAACTGGATATGTTAAATTATATTTAAAGCAAAATGAAATCATTTAGAGAAAAAGTGTAGAGAGGAGAAGATGTATGAGGACTGACTCCTGGGCATTTTGACTGATAGAATTATGAAAAAAAAATTGTAAAGGAGATTCAGAAGAGCCAGCCATCAAGGAAAGCAAAGCCAGTCCTGAAAGCCAAGTTAAGAGTTTTGTGAAGGAGTGAATGACCAAATTTGACAAATGATGCTAAGAGCTCAAGTAATATGAGAAATGAAGATTGGATTTGGCAACGTGAAGGGGACTCAGAGGCAGATTTAAGTGGAGTGTTGATGACAAAAATCATGTTGTAGTAGATTCAAGGAAGTTAGAAAGAAGTGAAGGTTGCATAGTTAACATTTTTAAAGACTTTGGCTATTAAATGGAGTAATGAAATGTTGAAAGAATGTTGAAACGGGAGTTTTTTTTATGATTGGAGCTATTACAGCATGCTTCTGTGCTGATGAAAATGATAGCAAAATAAATGCTGCAGGAGAAAAGGGGGACAGTTACAGAGTATTTTTCTGTAAGTAATGAGAAGGATATGGGTGATAATACATAAAGATAGGAGCCAGACAGTTTATTTGTTGTAACTGGAGAGAAGGTGATGCAATGAGATTGGAAGATGTGATGGTGAAGGATATGGCAGTTACGGTTCTTTTATTTATATTTTTTAAAGATTTATTTATTTATTTGGGGAGGCAGAGAGAGAGAGTGGATCTCAAGCAGACTCCCCACTGAGCAGGGAGCCTGACACAGGGCTTAATCTCATGAACCTGAGATCATGACCTGACCTGAAATCAAGAGTCAAACGCTTAACCAACTGAGCCACACAGGTTCCCTGGAAGTTACAACTCTTTTAAATTGATTTGTCAGTAAAACAAGAAGCGTACTCATCAGCTAAAAGTGAGGAGTGGGGAAAAGGTGTTGGAGTTTTGAGTCTGGAGGCAACCGTGTGACATAGTCATCTTAGATAATGGGAAAATGATTTGACCCTAGGGAAGTACAATAACACTGTCAGGCAGCACTGAAGGTCCATGTGTGGCTTATACTTGTAAGCCTAAAATGAGCCCACATTCATACGTATTTCCTTTTATCTTCAGAAAGTGAAGTGGGTGCATACAAAAGGTGGTAAGATGGATTTAAACCAGTATTAAAATTCTGTCAGTGGCTACAAGCTGCCCTTGTCCAGTGCATGATATTTTTCTTGGGACCACACAAAAAACAATAAAATACCTTGTAGTAGGTGGACTAGAAAGAAGGTCAGTGAGTTAGGAAAACTAGAGATAAAGCTGGGGAGATGAAAAAAAAAATATCTCCAAAGAAGACAAAACATTTCTTTCATTCCTCAGACTTTTTCATCTGAATCAGTCTTTTGATAATCCCCAAGTTTTATGATCTTGATTACTGGTATTTATATCCCACCATCATTCAATAAACTATCTCCACCCATAGCCTTATACTGGCAAGAAGTGGCATAAAGAAAGCATGCAACTGGATTAGAGTTTAACTGTGTGAGAAGAAGGAAACCAATGGTAAAAGAAAGCAGTATCACCCAACAATTCATGAGGTCTTTGGTATTCTCTGGGGGCACTTCTCTTCTTTTTCAGGTGGGACATACTTTTATATAGTAAGAAAAGGAAATCCCAGCAAGCAAATATAATTGCCCAGTTGGAAGCTAGCAGTTTTATGAGTGTAAAGAATGGCAAATTTGTGGAATTTTTACCTGGTGATCTTTTTTAAAAAGTTAGTTTAGGTTGCCTCTTTGTTTTCTTGACTGTTTCCTTTGCTGTGCAGAAGCTTTTGGTCTTGATGAAGTCCCAAAAGTTCATTTTCGCTTTTGTTTCCTTTGCCTTTGGAGACATATCTTGAAAGAAGTTGCTGTGGCTGATATAGAAGAGGTTACTGCCTATGTTCTCCTCTAGGATTCTGATGGATTCCTGTCTCACGTTGAGGTCTTTTATCCATTTCGAGTTTATCTTTGTGTACGGTGTAAGAGAATGGTTGAGTTTCGTTCTTCTACATATAGCTGTCCAGTTTTCCCAGCACCATTTATTGAAGAGACTGTCTTTTTTCCACTGTATATTTTTTCCTGTTTTGTTGAAGATTATTTGACCATAGAGTTGAGGGTCCATATCTGGGCTCTCTACTCTGTTCCACTGGTCTATGTGTCTGTTTTTATGCCAGTACCATGCTGTCTTGGTGATCACAGCTTTGTAGTAAAGCTTGAAATCACGTAACGTGACGCCGCCAGTTTTATTTTTGTTTTTCAACATTTCCTTAGCGATTCGGGGTCTCTTCTGATTCCATACAAATTTTAGGATTATTTGCTCCAGCTCTTTGAAAAATACCGGTGGAATTTTGATCGGAATGGCATTAAAAGTATAGATTGCTCTAGGCAGTATAGACATTTTAACAATGTTTATTCTTCTGATCCAAGAGCATGGAATGGTCTTCCATCTTTTTGTGTCTTCTTCAATTTCTTTCATGAGTGTTCTGTAGTTCCTCGAGTACAGATCCTTTACCTCTTTGGTTAGGTTTATTCCCAGGTATCTTATGGTTCTTGGTGCTATAGTAAATGGAATCGATTCTCAAATTTCCCTTTCTGTATTTTTCATTGTTAGTGTATAAGAAAGCCACTGGTTTCTGTACATTGACTTTGTATCCTGCCACGTTGCTGAATTGCTGTATGAGTTCTAGTAGTTTGGGGGTGGAGTCTTTTGGGTTTTCCATATAAAGAATCATGTCATCTGCGAAGAGAGAGAGTTTGACTTCTTCCTTGCCAATTTGGATACCTTTTATTTCTCTTTGTTGTCTGATTGCTGTTGCTAGGACTTCTAATACTATGTTGAACAAGAATGGTGAGAGTGGGCATCCTTGTCGTGTTCCTGATCTCAACGGGAAGGCTGCAGACTGGGAGAAGATATTTGCAAATGACAGTACAGACAAAAGGCTGATATCCAGGATCTATAAAGAACTCCTCAAACTCAACACACACAAAACAGATAATCATATCAAAAAATGGGCAGAAGATATGAACAGACACTTCTCCAATGAAGACATACAAATGGCTATCAGACACATGAAAAAATGTTCATCATCACTAGCCATCAGGGAGATTCAAATTAAAACCACATTGAGATACCACCTTATACCAGTTAGAATGGCCAAAATTAGCAAGACAGGAAACAACATGTGTTGGAGAGGATGTGGAGAAAGGGGAACCCTCTTACACTGTTGGTGGGAATGCAAGTTGGTGTAGCCACTTTGGAGAACAGTGTGGAGATTCCTTAAGAAATTAAAAATAGAGCTTCCCTATGACCCTGCAATTGCACTACTGGGTATTTACCCCAAAGTTACAGATGTAGTGAAAGGAAGGGCCATCTGTACCCCAATGTTTATAGCAGCAATGGCCACGGTTGCCAAACTGTGGAAAGAACCAAGATGCCTTTCAACGGACGAATGGATAAGGAAGATGTGGTCCATATACACTATGGAGTATTATGCCTCCATCAGAAAGGATGAATCCCCAACTTTTGTAGCAACATGGACGGGACTGGAAGAGATTATGCTGAGTGAAATAAGTTAAGCAGAGAGAGTCAATTATCATATGGTTTCACTTATTTGTGGAGCATAACAAATAACATGGAGGACATGGGGAGATGGAGAGGAGAAGGGAGCTGAGGGAAATTGGAAGGGGAGGTGAACCATGAGAGACTATGGACCCTGAAAAACAACCTGAGGGTTTTGAAGGAGCAAGGGGTGGGAGGTTGGGGGAACCAGGTGGTGGGTATTGGGGAGGGCACGTATTGCATGGATCACTGGGTGTGGTGCAAAAACAATGAATACTGTTATGCTGAAAAGAAATAAAAAAAAAAGAAGTTAGTTTAGGGACATTTTCTAAGACAATCTTCAAACAAAAATCAGCTTAATAGAAAGCAATCCTCTGTAGAAACATAAAAAAGTTTTGTCTCTCTTCTCTCTCTTTGTGTGTGTGTGTGTGTGTGTGTGTGTGTGTGTGTGTGTGTGTTTGCAGGCATGGCTTCTAGCAAAGGCATCTGTTGACAAATAGCTTGTGGCATATAACTGCAAAATGCCCTACATACCCCGGGACAGCTCTCTGTGAATTCTCCAGAAAACAGCCTGTGTGTGATAGGCTCCCTTTTCCAGACTCTGCACATTGGCAGCTGTTGTGCACACTGGTAGCTGTTTTGTTGAGTTCTCTAAATATACAAAATGATGACAGCAGCCTGAACAGCTTTCCATGGTTTCCAATTCTTCCTTTAGAAATATAGGCAAGCATTTGCAATGATCATATTTAGAATCTGGACTTCTAGTGGAGATTTTCAGGACTCATATTATAAAGTACCATGTCATGATGGACCAAAGAAACCAGAGTAATGAACCTGGACCTTATCCTAAAAGTAACAGTAAGAAATGGAGTAAGAGACTGCACTGTTTAGAGAAATTGCACTCGTGAAAATTTTTATACTTGATACCTTTAAGAAGAAGATTTTCATATGACTTCTTTTGAGGTTCACAGTCAACACCTTTGTTTCATTTTATAGTATCTTCCATTAATAATCAGCTTTCATCTGCAGTTGTTCTTCTCCCAGTCTTTTCAAATGCCAAAGAAAGGCCATCACCAGCTGCTTGAGCTTGATAGCATACTATAGCAGATGCTAAGGAGTGGCTTACTTTCCTGTTCCAACATATTTCTAGTGTGCCTTTCTGTACTTCAAAGACTGAAAAAGTCCCTTTTAGCTAAAATTCTAAATGTGATTTGTGTTCCACCAATAATATTCTCTTGTGTGAAACTTGAATAGGGAAATGAGTTAAGTGGGAAGAGAGACCGCATGTAAGCATCCCTGTTGCTGCAGATTGTGATGTGTGCTATAGGAGTTTGAACTGACAGCTGTAGCTTCCTGACTCTGTAGCAGCTCCATTGGTAGCCCAGTTCTGTGGGGTTTATGGAGGTGTCCCTTGAATTTCAGTCTAGAATTTGTTTTCTCAGTCCTGATGTCACCCATAGAGTTGTGAGTTCCATTGCATGAGAGGAGAGAAGACATGAGCAGAAGTCAGAAAGATCCCATAACCCAGAAGATTTTTACCTGTTCTCCAGGGCATTGCTCTAGTTTCTGTTCCCTTGGAAACAGAGTTGGGTGGAGAAGGGGGTAGAGGGGATTTAGTGAAGCAAATGGAAGATGCTCAGCACAGTAATCATGTCTAATGATGCAGGCAATCCTTGGGTTTTAGCTGTTTTTATACCTGCTCTCACTGGCATCCACTGTAGGAGGTTTGTTCTTAAACATTCCTTTGTAAAACATGATGGACACTATGCTATAACATTTACATGCCTTATTTCAGTTAAGTAAATCTTTATGATAACTTTATAAAATGGATATTACTATTACAACCTTACACATGAGCAAATTGTCATCCTGAGAGGAAATGGAATTGATGGGATGTGAAATTAGGTTTGAGTGGTTCTTAGTGCTGAGTCTTTTTCTAGAAAGTCATGCTACCTTAGAGAGAGAGAGAGAGGGAGACAGAGACAGAAACAGACACAGAGAGAAGGTAATGAAATACTAAATACCTTTGACTAAGATTAAATAAGATTATAAACATGGCCATTTTCATTCTTCCCTGATAATTTCTTTCTCTCCATCAACTTCCAGTTTTCTAATTGGAAGGATAAGCTGAATACAATTGAGACTCAAATTGTGGCTTTGAGGGCCCATCTTTTTCAGGGTTGTAAAACATTTTATAAACTTTTTAACAAAATAAAGTTTATAGCTTTCAACAACTATATTGATAATCTTACCGATAATAAATTCAATTATTACATTTAATTTAGTTTTAAACAATATTGTAATTGAAGAAATTAGACAAATGAGAATATTTATACCAGGGAAATTGGTTAGGGCATTCTTTTCAAGATAGCTATTTTTAGTTATGTTATGCTTAGCATGTTAGAAAGCTTTTAAACATATGTATTTTAAGATAATAAACACTTACTTGATTTTTCAATTTTTTTAAAAAAATTGAAGTACAATAACATACACTACTATATTAGTTTCAGGTGTAAAATATAATTTAACAATTCTATCCATTATTCAGTGCTCATCACAATAACTATATTCTCAATCCCTTTTATCTATATCACCCATCTCCCCACCCACCTCCCCTCTAGCAACCACTGGTTTGTTCTCTGTATTTTAGAGTTTATTTTTGTTTATCTCTTTTTTTTTCTTTGTTTGTTTGGTTTCTTAGATTCCATTTATGAGTGAAATTGTATGGTATTTGTATTTGTCTGACTTACTTCACTTAGCATTTTATTCTGTAGGTCAATTGTTTTTAATAATTAAGAGCCTTACTATAGTACAACACAATTCTCACTTTTGTATGGTAAAAGTAGTTCCTTACACTAGTGGTAACAATATACTTATGTAAAAGGAAATTTTTCTTTTAAAAATTTATATAAAGGCATGAAATGCAATTTTGCTGGTTTCCTTTCTAGGAGGAATTTTTTTCCCCAAGCCATATAGATACCTTTTTACAGGGTACTTTCCTCTAGTTTTATTACTTATAAATTGAAAACTATATATTGTATTTCTGTAGCACTTGTAATTTGCTCCATATTTGTGAGTTTTAGTGATAGTTTTCTAATCTAGAAATTAAAACCAGTTGAATGGCTGATGGACTGGAATTTATGTAGAATGTGCAAAATCATAATAGCAGGCTATTTATTTTTCCTTTAAAAGGAAATCACATAGAAATACTCCCAGGTGCCATTAAGTGAATCTATATATTTGTACTAGTCTTCAGTTGCCTTGACTTTTCTTAAGCAGACATTTTTCATTTTTGTTGTTAGTATGAATCACCATATGAAATGTATTCTTTGATTAGCTTTACCCTATTTATCTTAGATTCTAAACTTCATTCAGATATTTCCTTTAAAAAACAGAAATGTACACTTTGTCAGAAATATTAACTTTCTAAACTGTCCCTTAAAAAATTAACTTTCTCAAAGGGCCATTAAATTCCTGAAAGTAGTACTTTCAGGAGATATTGGGGGGAGATTGTGTCAAGAGATTAGCATATTTACTATGTAAATGTAATGATGTACATGGAAACTTAAAATCAACATAAATGCTTTATTTTTATTAATACACATCTTGAGGTGGTTAAGGCACCTTAAAAAACCTTACTCTTCATTCTAGCTGCCAATTTTATGAAAATTATGGGTCTCAAAGAAGACAGCCAGGATATTCAAGTAATATTTTCCTTTCTCACAACACTGTCGTAGCAAAACATCAGTAAATATTGTACATCAGCTTTTCCTAAGCCTTTGAAGACATAGGATAGGTAGACACTTTTTGCTTTCAATCTTAATTGAAAATAATGGATTTTGTGTGACTTGACTAAGGGTGTCTTAATAAAATCAACCCAACGAAATCCACAAGAAGACACATAGTCACTGAAATGGGAAAAAGTAGTGATAAAGAGAGAATTTTAAAAGTACCAAGAGAAAAGTAAACTATTAATTACAAGGGAAATCCCATAAGGCTATCAGCTAATTTTTCAACAAAAACTTTGTAAGCCAGAAGGGAGTGGCATGATATATTCAAAGTACTGAAAGAAAAACACTTGCAGTCAAAAATACTCTACCCAGGTCAGCTATCATTCAGAATAGAAGGGGGAATAAAGAGTTTCCCAGACAAAGAAAAGGTAAAGGAATTCATTACCACTGAAACAACCCTACAAGAAATGTTAAAGGGGACTCTTTGAGCAGGAAAGTAAAGACCATGAATAGGAATAAGAAAAGTAGAAAGCACAAAAGGAGTAAAAATAGGCATATCTATAAAAATCAGAGAAGGGAGTCACAGAATATAGGGCTGTAAATAAGACACCATATACCTAAAATGTAGAGGAAGAGGCTTAAAGAATGAGATCAAACTGAAGTGACTACTATATGCAGATGATTTATATATAAACCAAATGGTAACCACAAATGAAAAACCAGTAACAGATATGTGAAAATAAAGGAATGCAAGTATATCACTAAAGAAAACTGTGAGAGAAGAGAACAATAGAAAAAAGGAGCACAGAGCTACAGAAACAACCAGAAAACAAATAACAAAACAGCAATAAGTACACACCTATCCACAATGACTTTCAATGTAAATAGACTAAATGTGCCAATAAATAGACACAGAGTGATAGAATGGTTAAAAATGCAAAACCCATCTATACACTACCTATAAGAGACTCTTTTCAGACCTAAGGACACATGCAGATTAAGAGTGTGATAGAAAAATATTTATCATGCAAATGGATGTGAAAAGAAAGGGTAGAAATACTTAATATGGGACAAAATAGACTTTAAAACAAAGACTATAACAAAAAGAACACTATGTAATCACAAAGGGAGCAATCCAACAAGAAGATGTAACAGTTGTAAATATTTATGCACCCAATGTGGGAGCACCTAAATAGATAAAGCAGCTAGTAACAAACATAAAGAAAGTAATTGATAATAGTACAATAATAGGGGACTTTAATACCACACTTACATCAGTGGATAGATCACCCAATCAAAAATCAACAAGAAAATAGTGGCTTTGGATGACACCTTGGACCAGATGGGACTAATAGGCATATTCAGAATATCCCATCTTAAAACAGCAGAATACCAATTTTTCTCAAGTGTACATGGAACATTCTCTGGAAGAGATTACATATGAGACCACAAAACAAGTCTCAAAAAATTCAATAAGATTGAAGTCATGACATGCACCTTGTCTGACCACAATGCTATGAAGCTAGAAATCACCTAGAAGAAAAATCTGGAAAGAACACAAATACATGGAGGTTAACTAACATGATACTAAACAATGAATGGGTCAACCAAAAAAATCAAAGAAAAAATAAAAACAAATGAAAATGAAAATAAAATAATCCAATATCTTGAGATACAGCAAACGTTGTTCTAAGAGGGAAATTTATAGGAACACAGGCCTACCTCAAGGAGCAAGAAAAATCTCAAAAAAACAGCCTAACCTTACACCTAAAAGAGCTAAAGAAGAACAAACAAACCCCCAAACCAATAAAAGGAAGGAAATCATAAAGATAAGAACAGAAATTAATGAAATAGAAATAAAAAACAAAGGAAAGATCAATAAAATCAAGGTGGTTCTTTGAAAGGATCAACAAAATTGTTAAAACTTTAGCCAGACTCACTAAAAAAAAATAAACAACAGAGAACCTTCAAATAAAATGTGAAATGAAAGAGAAAAGATTATAACCAACACCGCACAAATACAGGCAATCATAAGAGAACATTATGAGGGGTGCCTGGGTGACTCAGTATGTTAAGTGTCTGACTGTTGAATTTAGCTCAGGATGTGATCTCAGGGTCCTGAGATGGAGCCCCATGTTGGGCTCCCTGCTCAGTGCAAAGTCAGCTTTTCACCTTCTCCCATTTCCTCTCTCTCTCTCTCTTTCTCAAATAAATAAATAAAACCTTAAAAAGAGAGAGAGGGAGAGAGTATTATGAAAAATTATGTGCCAACAAATTGGACAACCCAGAAGAAATGGATAAATTCTTACAAACATAACCTCCCAAAAACGAATCAGGAAATAATAGACAATTTGAACAGAACAATTACCAGTAATGAAATTGAATCAGTCATCAAAGACTCCCAACAAACAAAGGCCAGGACCAGGCACCTTCACAGGTGAATTCTACCAAACATTTAAAGAAGAGTTAATACTTATTCTTCTCAAACAATTCCAAAAAATACAAATGGAAGGCAAACTTCCAAATTCATTCTATGAGGCCAGCATTACCCAGATACCAAAACCCCTATAAAGACACTACCAAAAAAGATAACTACAGGGGCACCTGGGTGGCTCAGTGGGTTAAGCCTCTGCCTTTGGCTCGGGTCATGATCTCAGGGTCCTGGGATCGAGTCCCGCATCGGGCTCTTTGCTCAGCAGGGAGCCTGCTTCCCTCTCTCTCTCTCTCTCTCTGCCTGCCTCTCCATCTACTTGTGATCTCTCTGTGTCAAATAAATAAATAAAATCTTTAAAAAAAAAAAGATAACTACAGACCAGTATCTCTGATGAACATATATGTAAAAGCCCTTAACAAAATATTAGCAAACCAAATGCAACAGTACATTAAAAAATCATTTATCATACCAAGCGGGATTTATACCTAAGATGCCAGGATGGTTCAGTATTCACAAATCAATCTATGTGATACAGCACATCAGTAAGACAAAGGATAAAATCCGAATTATCAAGAATACTATAGGAGAGGGTTAAGATGGTGGAGTAGTAGGAGGTCCCTATGCTTGCCTTGAACACAGCCAGATAAATATCAAATCATTTGAACACCCAGGAAATCTGTCTGAGCACTGAGAGAACAAACTACACATCTAAAGGGAGAAAAATGGCCACATGATAGAAGGTACGAACTGTGGAGAGTTGATTAGAGGGAGAAAAGAACTGTGGGTGCTGCAGAGGAGAGGGATCCCTGAATCACAGAGAATGGAGGACAGAGAGAGAGCAAGAGTAAGCACAGCATACAGGGGATTGCACAAGAAAAACTTCTCCCCAAAACCATTGACTAGGAACAGGAGAGGACCTGACTACTACAAGTTTTTATAAACAGCAGAGCTCAAAGTCTGAAGTTTTAGAAATCCATGCCATTGCCAGGATTGTGCCTGGCAGGCTTAGTGGTGCTCCTCTGGAGAAGGAGGGTGTAGGCTCTGGAGTAGACACTGTGGTCTGAAGATCCGCTGAGTTGCAGGGGAGAAGCAGTTCCCCTTCTTGGAGTGCATTTGGGAGAGGTAGCACCTCCACTCTGGGGACAAAAGTGCTGGAGGCACCAACATGGTGCCTATTAATTAGCATAGAAACAGGAACACCTGCTGAGGAGAGCAAACTTTGATGCTGGCTTTTTGCTGCACTTTACCATAAACTCTGAACTACTGCATAGTTGTGCAACTGCTTTTCTGGGACAAACCAGAGTCCAGTGAGTCCCTTTCCCAGAGGATCAGTGTAAGAGTATGCCCAGCCTAAAATTTGGAGCTTTGAAACCCACCCATGTACCTGAGATAAAACAGAGGAGTACGGTGCCACCTGGAAAGCAGAAAGCCCAGGCACAGACAGGGTGAAGGGAAGTATCTGACAGAAGCCAGGGACACAAGAGGGGAGATTGTTTGCTCTTCTGTGAGGGCTTCCTGAAGAGTGGCAGGTGGGAACTCCCTGCTCCAGGGACAAAGAGTGGGGTGATGCCATTTTCCTCTGCCCATCAGCACTGACCAAATTCAGTGAATAATACAGCACCCCCAGTGGAGCCTGGAGCCATTTAAAGCAAGTCCCACTCCATTGCACCCTGCAGGTGCATCTTTCCTAGACAAGTCCACCTGGGATTCACCATAGCAGGCTCTTCCCTCAATAGATCAGCACAAACACCTCATCAAGACTATTGATCATAGAATGCTACAAAACCTCATCTCTAGGGGAAATAGGTTCTAGCCTGTTTTAACAAGCAGACCAAAACACACCTAGTTAAAACTTGTCATACAGTGGATAAGGTCCAAACACTCCCCACTGCAGGCAAGGAGAAACTCAGCAGAGGACTGACTTGAGGGAAGGAGCAACCAAAACACAACAGAAGAGTACATACTCTGAAACACGTCTTGAACTGCCAGGTCCAAGGCAATATAGGACCTCTTTTTAATATAGCCATACTCTCAGAAGCAGGAATATAACAGGATTTCCAAACACACACACACACACACACACACACACACACACACACACACACTGACTTAGACAAAATGACAAGACAGAGGAATTCATCCCAAAAGAAAGAACAGGAAGAAGTCATGGCCAGGGACTTAATCAAAACAGATACAAATAAGATGCCTACACCCGAATTTAAAACAACAATCATAAGGATACTACCTGGGCTTGAGAAAAGCATAGAATACACTAGTGAATCCCCTACTTCAGAGATAAAAGAACTAAAAACTAGTCACGCCAAAATAAAAAATGGTATAACCAAGATGCAAAGCCAACTGTATGCAATGATGTGAGAATGGATGAAGCAGAGTAACAAACCAGTGATAAAGAAGATAAAATTACGGAAAATAATGGGGCTGAAAAGAAGAGAAAAAGAAAAGTACTGGATGACAAATATAAACTTAGGGGACATTGATATCATCAGAGTCCTAAAAGAAGAAAAGAGAGGAAAAAGGAGCAGAAGGTTTATTTGAGCAAATTATAGCTGAAAAATTCCCTAAAATTCCCTAATCTGGGGAAGGAGACAGAGATTGAAATCCAAGAGGCACAGAGAAGTCCCATCAAGTTCAACAAAACCTGGCCAACACCAAGACATATTGTAGTCAAATTCACAAAAACAGACAAGGAAAGAATCCTGAAAGTAGCAAGGGAAAAAAAAATCCTTAAACTACAAGGGAAGACAGATCAGGTTCATAGCATATATGTCCACAGAAACTTAGCAGGTCAGAAAAGAAACAGCAGAATATAGTCAATGTGCTGAATGGGAAAAATATGCAGCCAAGAATCCTTTATCCAGCAAGGCTGTCATTTATAATAGAAGGAGAGATAAAGAGTTTCCCAGACAACCCTCTTACACTGTTGGTGGGAATGCAAGCTGGTACAGCCACTCTGGAAAACAGTATGAAGGTTCTTCAAGACATTTAAAACAGAGCTACCCTATGACCCAGAAATTGCCCTACTAGGTATTTACCCCAAAGATACAGATGTAGTGAAAAGAAGGGGCACATGCACCCCAATGTTCATAACAGCCATGTCTACAATAGGCTGTGGAAGGAGCTTAGATGCCCTTCAACAGATGAATGGATAAAGAAGATGTGGTCCATATATACAATGGAATATTACTCAGCCATCAGAAAGGATGAATACCCAACATTTGCACTGACATGGATGGAAATGGAGGGGATTATGCTAAATGAAATAAGTCAAGCAGAGAAAGACAATTATCATATGGTTTCACCCATATCTGGAACATAAAGAATAGCACGGAGGACCACAAGGGAAGGGAGGGAAAACTGAATGGGAGGAAACCAGAGAGGGAGGAAAACCATGAGAGACTCTGGACTCCAGAAAACAAACTGATAGTTACAGAAGGGGGGGTAACCAGGTGATGGATATTAAGGAGGGCACATGATGTGATGAGCACTGGGTGTTATACACTACTAATGAATCATTGAACACTACATTAAAAACTTATAATGTACTATATGCTGGCTAACTGAACATAATGAAAAAAAAATAAAAGCCAATTCTGAAGGGGAATAGGAGATACAGTTGTAGAATCAATAAGTCACAGGACTAAAAGGTACAGGAATGGGAATATAGTCAATGATGTTGTAATAGTGCTGTATGATGATAGGTAGTAGCTATACTTGTGGTAAGCACAGCCTAATGTTTGGAGATGTTGAATCACTATGTTGTACACCTGAAACTAATGTAACACTGTGTGTCAACTACACTAAAAACAAAAAACAAAAAACAAAATAAATCAAAACACTCATATTTTATATAGAAATGTTGTACTTTAACTGACTATAACCAGAAGACAATCAACTAAAATGAAACTGAAGGAATTAAACAAGAAATATCTTTTCTTAAGTGATTTCTTTAATAATAAAAATTGTGATAGGAAAAAGTGGATTATTACTAGATTTTGAAAAAAATACAAGCTTCATAGGCATGAATTTAAATTTATAAAACCTAACAAGCCAACTGTCTTATAAAAATTTTAAAAACACCACTAACAAAAACATCAAGATGATACCAAATCAAACCAATCAAAAATTAATTTTTTTAAAGATTTTATTTATTTATTTGACAGAGATCACAAGCAGGCAGAGAGGCAGGCAGAGAGAGAGGAAGGGAAGGAGGCTCTGCTGAGCAGAGAGCCCGATGCGGGGCTCAATCCCAGGACCCTGGGATCATGACCCGAGCCAAAGGCAGAGGCTTAAACCCACTGAGCCACCCAGGTGCCCCAATAAGTTAATCTTTTAAGAAGTGTATTTACTAAAACTTACTTTTAAGATAATTTTTTGAGAGATGATTTGGGGGAAGAACTGCTTTATAAGCAAAATGCATCATAACATAGAAAATAACTTCTAAGGATAAAGAAGCACATCATGCATAAATGGGTAGAGCTATAATTTAATGTAACCACAAAGAGATTATATAAGAATTCAGAGAAATAGCTGGCCCTCCCTTCCTGAATTATCTGATCAGTAAATGTGTAACTTTGTTGCATATTACTTGTTATCTCCATTTGTTTTAAATAATACTACATTTTAGTGTGCTTCATTTAAATCTTGACTTAAAAAAATTCTTGACTTAAAAGTTTTCTATTTTTTCCACATGTCCTATTGCTATTGTTTTCTTAATTAGGAAAGTCACTTATCTTTATCTAATTACCTATAAGCCCTAGGTGTACCTCTGTGTTCCTAATCATGTAATTAATATAGTCCTAAATTGTATCTATATTATTCTTGAAGATATTCATCCCATACATGCCTCTTCACCCCATTCAGATAGAGTGAAAAACACAAATTTATGCAATCCCCTCTCTCCACTCCATTTAGGCTTCATAGAAGAGTAGGCTTAGGAGGTAAAGGTAGGATTCTTAGGCAACCATTTCACTTCTGTTGTCCGCAGTTTCTGCCACAGGAAAAATGAGAGTACTAGACTACAAAGTGTATTTCAAGTCTTATCATTATACTTGACTCTTTAACAATGCAGGGTTTAGGGGCCCCGACACCCTTACAATAAAAAATCTGATACAGCTTTTGGCTCCTTGGAAACTTAACTATTAATAGCCTACTGTTGAGCAGAAAATTTATCAATAGCATAAACAGTCAATTAAGACATACTTTGTATGTTATATGTATTACATACTATATTCTTACAATAAAATAAGCTAATGATAAGAAAATATTATTTAAAAAATGATAAGGACAAACCATGAGAGACTGTGGACTCTGAGAAACAAACTGAGGGATTTGGAGGGGAGGGGGTGGGGGGTTGGGTGAGCCTGGTGGTAGGTATTAAGGAGGGCACGTATTGCATGGAGCATTGGATGTGGTGCATAAACAATGAATTTTGGAACACTGAAAAAATAAAAACAAAAAAAAGCAAAAAACAAAAAATTAAAAAATTAAAAATCATAAGGAAGAGATAAATACATTTACAGTATCATACTGTATTTATGGGAAAAATCTGCATGTAAATGGACCCACAGAGTTCAAACTGTTATTCAAGGGTCAACTGTATTATTATTATTGTTTATGCAAAAAAAAAAATTTTCACAAGTAGAATTATATGCACAACCCAATATGTAAAACAGATAGAATAGGTAAAACGTGGAGCTAAATGGTTCATTGGGGATGAAAAAGCACAGAATACTGTCCACTTGGCCTGCCCTTTTCCCTTTACATATGTACTATTTATACATCTATTTAAACAATTTTTATTGAGCATGTACTATGTGTCAGGATCTCTATATCTCTAGAGCTACTTAGTACAGAGTTGGCAAGGATGTGCACAGTTGGCTCTTACGTGACAGTTCATGCTGGCTCCAGGACAGCACTAGATGTAAGAGAAAAAGAGGAGTGAAGAATGATCTCAAATTTTTTTCTTGAGTGACTGGAGTGACAGTGTGGTCATTAAATAAGATGTGTAATACTATGAGTGAATCAAGTTGGGGGTATCAGATACCTAGACTTCAGCTTTGGACATACTGTTTAGGGATGTCTCTTAGACATCCAATTGGAGACATGAAGTAGGTAGTAGGAGATATGATACTGAAGTTCAGAGAAAACATTTAGGAATGGGTATATCAATAGTATGAATATGAGAGTCAAGAGCATATAAGCGGTATTTAAACCTATGAAACTGGATAAGATCAGCAAGAGAGTGAGTATAAATATAGAAGAGATTAAGTCCAAGGACTGAGCTCTGGGAAAGCTAATGATTAGAGAGGTCCATAAGATAAAGTGTAATTAGCAGGAGAGAAAGAAAGAACAGCCAGAGAATTGGAAGAAAAACTAAGTGAGATTGATGTCCTGGAAGCAAAGTAAAGAAAATGTTTCAGGTAGAAACAATAATAAACTGTGGCAAATGCCACGGCTAGGTCAAGAAAGATGGGGACTGAGAACTGACCATCAAGAAAATTCCATAGTGCCTGGAACTTATAATGCTGTTTTAATATTATGGAACTAAAATCCAGTAAGTCTTTTCTAGTCTGAATCTCTTCATGGAGTCCACTTCCATATGATTTATCATGGGGATTTTTTTTCGTGAATAGGCCATTGCTGATGACCTCTGCTGACTTCCTTGATTCTGGCCACGCTTCTATCCCACAGAGTATCACTTGCTACCATATTCACCCCTAAGGTATTTATCTATAAAATTAACTTCCTTATATCATCTATAGCTGTGTCCAAAACTACCCTTAAACCTAGGCAAACTGAAACCCTGCCCTAGGTCCTAGGTCTAGGACATATAAGGGGCCTAGTGCTTTATAACACCTTCCTTGAAAATTTCCAATGTGCCTTCTGGTGGCTGCTATTGGCTGGGGACATCACTTGCTTTCTAGAAGGGCCACTCCTGGAACAGACCAGGAATGAATATTCTTTCTGCTCTTCTCACTCTGCTCAAGGATCTCTATCTTTCCCATTGCTGTTGGTGTGTGGTATAAAGGGTGCAGTCAAGACTGAGAGAGATCATATTTTAAAAATGCAATGATTGCAAGTTGGTGCAGTCACTTTGGAGAACAGTGTGGAGATTCCTTAAGAAATTAAAAATAGAGCTTCCCTATGACCCTGCAATTGCACTACTGGGTATTTACCCCAAAGTTACAGATGTAGTGAAAGGAAGGGCCATCTGTACCCCAATGTTTATAGCAGCAATGGCCACGGTTGCCAAACTGTGGAAAGAACCAAGATGCCTTTCAACGGACGAATGGATAAGGAAGATGTGGTCCATATACACTATGGAGTATTGTGCCTCCATCAGAAAGGATGAATCCCCAACTTTTGTAGCAACATGGACGGGACTGGAAGAGATTATGCTGAGTGAAATAAGTCAAGCAGAGAGAGTCAATTATCATATGGTTTCACTTATTTGTGGAGCATAACAAATAACATGGAGGACATGGGGAGATGGAGAGGAGAAGGGAGCTGAGGGAAATTGGAAGGGGAGATGAACCATGAGAGACTATAGACTCTGAAAAACAATCTGAGGGTTTTGAAGGGGCAGGGGGTGGGAGGTTGGGGGAGCCAGGTGATGGGTATTACGGAGGGCACATATGGCATGGAGCACTGGGTATGGTGCATAAACAATGAATTCTGTTACGCTGAAAAGAAATTAATAAAAAAAATGCAATGATTGGGGCACCTGGGTGGCTCAGTGGGTTAAAGCCTCTGCCTTCAGCTCAGGTCATGATCTCAGGGTACTGGGATCAAGCCCCGCATCGGGCTTTCTGCTCAGCAGGGAGCCTGCTTCCTTCTCTCTCTCTCTCTGCCTGCCTCTCTGCCTACTTGTGATCTCTATCTGTCAAATAAATAAATAAAATCTTTAAAAAAATAAAAATAAAAATGCAATTATTGTGAAATGAAGGGTTCAAGACAAGATATGGTTGAAATATGAGTTGTTGCACATTTATTCTATAAATATAAATATATAAATATTTATCATTAAATCAAATAGGCCCATGAATGTGGTCATACATTTTTAAATCAATTGTTTGTATAGACAAAGACCCTGCAAAAAAATTTACTTGTGGTTCCATCTACCCTAGGAGAGACATTTTGTTTGTCATCAGCATTTGGACCCCCAGCTCTTGGGACATACCAGCTTTTTAGTCTCTACACCTGCAAATGCCAAGTAAGCTTTGAACATTCACCTTGACAGTCCATCTTAAATTGGAAATGTTATAGTTCCACGTCTGAATATATAGTTTTGGATACCTTCAGTTTCTTTTTTTCTTTCCCCAAAGATTCCATTTATTCATTTGACAGACAGAGATCACAAGTAGGCAGAGAGAGAGGAGGAAGCAGGCTCCCCACTGAGCAGAGAGCCTGATGTGGGGCTCCATCCCAGGACCCTGGAATCATGACCTGAGCCAAAGGCAGAGGCTTTAACCCACTGAGCCACTCAGGTACCCCTGATTCCTTCAGTTTCTTAGCGGTTATAGGTAGAAGTGTCTGCCTGTCTCCAGTCATGCAGATTATCACCTATTGAAATAACCCTAGCTCTTAAAATGATATTGTGTTTTTTTAAACAATATTATTTTAATTAAGGTCTAGTTAGACCTTTCAAAATCAAAATACTTTACTAAGTTTTTATACATATATACAAATTCTATTTTGGAAACTAGGTGGTGTATTACAATATATAATCAGTTCTAGAAGACCTGCCAAATGAACATGTTAGTCAGTCTAAGAATGGAAACAAACTAAATGTATAACTGTAGGATAAATGGTTAATCTTGGTATATTAACTTGATCAAATATTATGCCATCATTTTATAAAATATATCAGCAAATTCTTTGATGCCCCATAAAAAGAGTGTAATTTCCTTCTCCTTGAATATGGCCTGGACTTAGTGACTCATTTCTAATGAATAGAAAATGATGGAAGTCATGTTGTATGACTTTTGAAGCTAGCTAATGAAAGGTGATAAAGCTTTTGCCTGGCTCACTCTCATGGGAAGATCACTCTTGGAATCCAGCTGTGTTTTAAGGATGTCTAAGCAACATGGAGAAGCACATGTGTTTCTGCTGACCGCCCAAATTAAGCCAACAGTCATCATCAGTTGAAGGACATGCAAGTATGAAAGTCATTATATAATTCAGCCCACAGCATTTGAAATACTGGAGTTAATGCTGGGACAACCAATGTTTAACTGTCCTGTCCTTGTGCAAATTGAAGATACTTGATCCAAATTACTCTTCTTTTTAAGCCACAGGTTTTGGAGTAACTTGCTCTGCAACAATAGATAATTGGAACAGACTTCATAAAAACATAGAAAACAAAACTTAGGATATATGAGGTGGAAAAAAATTCAGGAGTCAATATATAATTATACCTAGCTAAATGATTCTATGCATAGTCTAAAGACTGGAAGAAAATTTGTAAATGCTATTAGGGTTTGTGTTAGGGTACTGTTATCTACAAATGCCTTCCCCCTTATTTTCCAAATGTTCACATACATATATGGAACAAGGAACTGCAAATTTCATTTATTACCTTTTTTCCTTTTTTTGAAATTTTCTTGTTTAATGTAGATATTTAAGACACCATTAAAATAGTGAGACTTCTTCTGTGATCTGACTCAGTCTCTCATTGTGTGCCAAAACATCCTGGCAGCTTTTATAGCTGATCTACTAAACACACATTGAAATCAAGGCAGACATGATTGAAATGTATTCATTTATCATAAATTAAAGATTTTAATTGGAAGCAGACATCCAATGCAGACATTTCTCATCTCCTGTTGGTGATGTTGACATTAAAAATGCCAGTAGAGTGAAACTTATTAATTATATATTCTGGGGACTACAAAACCATTAACTTCCATCTGAAAGGGTCCAGACAATCGGCTCTCACATTTTGACTGCAGGACAAGAGGGCCCTGTGCATACCTACAAATGACGCTCAGAATTTTCAAAGAAATGATAGGCAAACACGGTCTATTTTTAAAAGCTCATGTCTCCTCTCCCCAACAAATCTAAAGGAGTCCTCGCTGAAAACCAACCAGATTTGAAGCAAGGAATAAATTCAGAGTTCTCTTGAGTAAATCTTCTGTACTACAAAACTTCTGAACCTTCATGTCTGAGCCATGAAAACAGAACAATTTTCAGGAGTAATTTAGTATGAAATTTTATCCTTGCTTTGGAACCCGTCTAGGGTTTTAGATCAGATCTAGTCAAAGTGTGGTCCTTTGACCAGCAGCATCAGCATCCCCCAGAAACTGACTAGAAATATAAAATCTCAGCCCCGGTCCAGACTTATCACATTAGGATCCCTATGGTGGGGACCGGGCATCTTCATGTTTACTAGCTCTACACATGATTCTGATGTTCACTAAAAATTGAGAAACATTAATCTAGGTCACATTCACACAAAATGTATCTCTAAATTTTAGACTTCAAGATATCACCAACAGCTTTGTGCCCATGCTTTAGTACCTTTGCCCCTTCTCACTGCCCCTCCATCAAATGGTACTCTTGGGTATGGTCAGCGAGGGTGATGATTAAAAAAAAAGTAGTAATGTTTGTCTGCAGGTAAAATTCTGAAGTATGTCAAACGTGCTTTTGTTTCCCTCTACTCCTTCCTTCTCCTCTCCCTCTACCCATACCCCTTCTACCCCTCTTAGATGAATTCCATTAGGCTTCAGGGTTGGGTTTTTTTCTTTTTAAATTTTGTTTTTGTTTTTTCCCTTGTTACAGGCTCCTCTAGGTTCCTACAATGCAAGGTGATACTCAATTCTGTCTGAACCCCTGACAAAATACAACTGTCCTCTGTCTCTTTTTCTCAGTTCTGTACTTAACCAAATGATAGTAGTTGGCTTATTAGTTAAAGTTTTGGTAGAGGAAGATGCAGATGCTTTGTTTCAAATTAACTTTATTGAGGATTGATTTACATACAAAAATGTAGCAATTTAAATGTACATTTTTGACATATTTTTACACTCATGTAACCACCACACAATCAAGATACAGAATATTTTCATCATCTCAAAAATTCCCTCATGTCCCTTTGCAGTCCATCCTCTCCTGACTCCAGGCAAGCTCTAATCTGCTTCCATTATAGATCAGGTTCCCCTTTTCTAGAATTTCATGTCAATATACATGTAGTATATAGACTTTTGTGTCTGGGTTCTTTCGCTTAATGCATGTTTTTGAGATTTGTCTGTGTTTTTTCTTTTCTATTGTGTGGTATAATTTTAATTGCATGTATATAACATGATTTGTTTATGCATTCACTTGTTGATGGACATTTGGGTTTTGTATACTTTTTTGGCCATTCTTTTCACATAAAGAATGTCTGGGATTTTCAGGCATGAATTAAAATACACCTGGACTGACATCTGAATAATATACTGTATTTTCTAGGTGCAAATGATACAAATAAATGATAAAAGGGCAGAACATTTAGATTCAAACATGGTAATGAAGAATTGAGTTTGGGACATGCAAAGACCACTGCTCTTTATGGCAATATATCTCATTTGTCTCTCTGCTGTATGTTTTAAAAGGACACAGATACATATAGGCTCCTCAGTATTATCCTGCTGATTTCTTTGGGTAAAGTGGAAGGCAGTTCTTATACCTTGTCTTTCCACTGCCTTAATGCATCTTTGTTTTGTTAGTGTGATGTTCAAATATTAATGTAGCCCCAATGGCAAACATACAGAAGCCCAAATGAAATGCTAAAGGTTGCTAATGACTTTTGACAAACTCTGTTCAAGTGGGCCTGTTTCATTTGTAAAAACCGTTCTCCACCCACGCCCACCAAGCTGTTCAATAGTTTATTCCGTGGATGTACTCAGTTGGCCTGCAGGATATCCTTTTTCATTTGTCAACACTGAGCCATTAAAAGCCATCATTGTGTAGAGGCTTTGAGAATGGTAGTTAAAAATTATTCACTTTTTTATTATGTACCTAAATTTTTTACATCAAGATTGTACATGCCTGGCCATGAGAAGTTGCTTTCAAGCATTGTACACTTTGGGGAGAGAGGAAGGAAGCCTATAAAATGAGCTATTTCCCATTTCTGTTTTTTTTTTGTTTTGTTTTGTTTTGTTTTTGTAAAAGACTCCAGAAAAGCTGCTTGAACCTGAAGGATTTGGGGGTTGATGGAATGATCAATCTGAATTAATTACTAGATTCATTTCTTCATTGATTTCTTCCTGGGAGATTATCTTAGTTTGGGGTCCCAAAAGCAGACCCTGAATTAAAGGTTCAAATGTAGGTAATTTGTTTGGAAGGTGATCCCAGGAAGCTCTGGTGGGAAAAGGGGAATTGAAACAGGGAAGGGAAGGAAGCCAATGCAGAGCGCTTTATCAAACTGTTTTCACTGTGAGCAAATGGGGTTTAGCTCCACTGAGGAACTCTAGAAGAGAATGTAGAACAAACTAAGAGCTGTCTACTCCCTATTCTACCCTCCGAAGTTCAAGGATTCTTGGAAATTTATTTTCCATCCAGTGCCCTCCACATACTTTGGAAGAGTGTGTGCCAAGGAGATATAATCAGAGCACCAAAAACATCTGCTACCTTTTCTGCTGTACAAGTTCCTTTTCATTTCAGCTCATTTCAAAATAATCATGTAAGTCAGTTACCTCGTATATTTTACCACACATATTTGTTCTTAAGCACCACCCACCACCCATGTTGTATTGATCTTGCTCAATAGGCATATCATATTTTTTGGTTTTGAGTGCTACTTAATTTAAAAAATTTTCTTCAAGATCTGATTTTAACAATATAAGACAAATATCCCAAAAGTAACTAAGCATTTCATGTGTTATATTTTCCCCTGTGGAGAAACTATGTAGTATTGTTTAAGAAAATTATTCAAGCATGAATACTAAACTGCTTCATAGATGACTAATCTGCTCTATTTGAGATTTTATTTCTTTTTTTTTTATTAACATCTAATATATTATTTGCCCCAGGGGTGCAGGTCTGTGAATCATCAGGCTTACGTATTTCACAACACTCACCATAGCACATACCCTCCCCAATGTCCATAACCCAGCCACCCTATCCCTACCCCTCCACCCCCCAGCAACTCAGTTTGTTTCCTGATATTAAGAGTCTCTTATGGTTTGTATCCCTGCCAAACCCATCTTGTTTCATTTTTTCCTTCCCTACCCCCCACAACCCCCCACCCTGCCTCTCAAATTCCTCATATCAGAGAGAGCATATGATAATTGTAGTTCTCTGATTGACTTAATTCGCTCTGCATAATACCCTGTAGTTTCATCCATGTCCTTGCAAATGACAAGATTTTGTTACTTTTGATGGCTGCATAGTATTCCATTGTGTACGTATATCTCATCGTTATCCATTATCCATTATGTATATCCGAAGATGTATCCATTATACATCTTCATTATCCATTATCCATTATGTACATCCAAAGATGTATCCATTATACATCTTCATTATCCATTCATCTGTTGATGGACATCAAGGTTCCTTCCATAGTTTGGCTATTGTGGACATTGCCACTATAAACATTCGGGTGCACATGCCCCTTTGGATCACTACACTTGTATCTTTAGGGTAAATACCAGTAGTGCAATTGTTGGGTTATAGGGTAGCTCTATTTCCGACTTTTTAATGAAACTCCATGCTGTTTTCCAGAGTGGCTGCACCAGCTTGTATTCCCACCAACAGTGTAGGAGGGTTTCCCTTTCTCTGCATCCTCGCCAAGATCTGTCATTTCTGGACTTGTTCATTTGAGCTATTCTGACTCCTGTGAGGTGGTAACTCATTGTGGTTTTGATTTGTATTTCCCTGATGCTGAGTGATGTTGAGCACTTTTTCATGTGTCTGCTGGCCATCTGGGTGTCTTTGCAGAAATGTCTGTTCATGTCTTCTGCTCATTTCTTGATTGGATTTTTTGTTCTTTGGGTGTTGAATTTGGTAAGTTCTTTATAGAATTTAGATACTAGCCCTTTATCTGATACGTCATTTGCAAATATCTTTTCTCATTCTGTCAGTTGTCTTTTGGTTTTGTGGACTGTTTCCTTTGCTGTGCAAAAGCTTTTGATCTTGACAAAATCCCTGGAGTTCATTTTTGCCCTTGCTTCCCTTGCCATTGGCGATGTTTCTAGAAAGAAGTTGCTGCAGCTGAGGTAGAAGAGTTTGTTGCCTATGTTCTCCTCAAGGATTTTGATGGATTCCTGTCTCACATTGAGGTCTTTCATCCATTTTGAGTCTATTTTTGTGTGTGGTGTAGGGAAATGGTCCAGTTTCATTCTTCTGCATGTGGCTGTCCAATTTTCCCAACACCATTTGTTAAAGACTGTCTTTTTTCCATTGGACATTCTTTCCTGCTTTGTTAAAGATTAGTTGACCATAGAGTTGAGGGCCTATTTCTGGGCTCTGTATTCTGTTCCATTGATGTATGTGTCTGTTTTTGTGCCGGTACCATACTGTCTTGATGATTATAGCTTTATAATAGAGCTTGAAGTCTGGAATTGGGATGCCACCATTATTGGTTTTCTTTTTTAATATTCATCTGGCTATTGAGGGTCTTTTCTAGTTCCATACACATTTTAGAATTATGTGTTCCATTTCTTTGAGAAAAGTTGATGTATCTTAATAGGGACTGCCTTAAATGTTTAGATTGCTTTAGGTAGCATTGATATTTTCACAACATTTGCTCTTCCAATATGTGAGCATGGAACATTTCCATTTCTTTGTGTCTTCCTCAATTTCTTTCATGAGTACTTTATAGTTTTCTGAGTACAGATTCTTTGCCTCTTTGGATGGGTTTATTCCTAGGTATTTTATGGTTTGTGGTGCAATTGTAAATAGGATCGACTCCTTAATTTCTCTTTCTTCTGTCTTTCTTTGGTGTATAGAAATGCAACTGATTTCTGTGCATTGATTTTATATCCTGACACTTCACTGAATTCCTATATGAGTTCTAGCAGTTTTGGAGTGGAGTCTTTGGGTTTTCCACATAAAGTATCATATCATCTGCAAAGAGTAACTTCTTCTTTGTCAATTCAGATGGCTTTTGTTTCTTTTTGTAGTCTGATTGCTGAGGATAGGACCTCTAGTACTATGTCGAATAGCAGTGAAGATAGTGGACATCCCTGCCATGTTCCTCACCTTAGGAGAAAAGCTCTCAGTTTGTCCCCACTGAGAATGATATTTGCTGTGGGTTTTTCATAGATGGCTCTTATAATATTGAGGTATGTACCCTCTACCCCTACACTTTGAAGAGTATTGATCTAGAAAGGAAGCTGTACTTTGTCAAATACTTCTTCAGCATTATTGAAAGTATCCTATGGTTCTTGTTCTTTCTTTTATTAATGTATTATGTCACATTGATTTGTGGATGTTGAACCAACCTTGCAGCCTAGGAATAAATCCCACTTGGTTGTGGTGAATAATCCTCTTAATGTACTGTTGGATCCTATTGGCTAGTATTTTGGTGAGAATCTTTGCATCCATGCTCATCAAGGATATTGGTCTGTAATTCTCCTTTTTGATGGGGCCTTTGTCTGGTTTTGGGATCAAGGTAATGCTGGTCTTATAAAGTGAGTTTGGAAGTTTTCCTTTCATTTCTATTTTTTGGAACAGTTTCAGGAGAATAGGTATTAATTCTTCTTTAAATGTTTGGTAGAATTCCCCTGGGAAGCCATCTGGCCCTGGGGTCTTGTTTGTTGGGAGATTTTTGATGACTGCTTCAATCTCCTTACTGGTTATGGGTCTGTTCAGGTTTTCTATTTCTTCCTGGTTCAGTTGTGGTAGTTTATATGTCTCTAGGAATGCATCCATTTCTTCCAGATTGTCCAATTTTTTTAAAAGATTTTATTCATTTATTTGACAGCGAGAGATCACAAGTAGGCAGAGAGGCTGGCAGAGAGAGAGAGGGGGAAGCAGACTTCCTGCTGAGCAGAGAGCCCCATGTGGGGCTTGATCCCAGGACCCTGAGACCATGACCTGAGCGGAAGGCAGAGGCTTAACCCACTGAGCCACCCAAGCACCCCCCAGGTTGTCCAGTTTGCTGGCATAATTGCTCATAATATGTTCTTATAATTGTTTGTGTTCCTTGGGTGTTGGTTATGATTGCTCCTCTTTCAGTCATGATTTTGTTAATTTGGGCCCTTTCTCTTTTCTTTTTGATAAGTCTAGCCAGAGATTTTTCAATCTTATTAATTCTTTCAAAGAACCAGCTCCTAGTTTCGTTGATGTTTTCTGCTGTTCTTTTGGTACTATTTCATTGATTTCTGCTCTGATCTTTTTTATTTCTCTTCTCCTGCTGGGTTTAGGCTTTCTTTGCTCTTCTTTCTCCAGCTCCTTTAGGTTCAGGGTTAGGTTGTGTACTTGAGACCTTTCTTGTTTCTTGAGAAAGGCTTGTATCGCTTTATACTTTCATCTCAGGACCGCCTTTGCTGTGTCCCACAGATTTTGAACAGTTGTGTTTTCATGTTCATTTGTTTCCATGAATTTTTTCAATTGTTCTTTAATTTCCTGGTTGACCCATTCATTCTTTTTTTTTAAAGATTTTATTTATTTATTTGACAGATAGATCACAAGTAGGCAGAGAGGCAGGCAGAGAGAGGAAGGGAAGCAGGTTCCCTGCTGAGTGGAGAGCCCGATGCGGGGCTCAATCCCAGGACCTTGGGATCATGACCTGAGCCGAAGGCAGAGGCTTTAACCCACTGATCCACCCAGGCACCCTGACCCATTCATTCTTTAGTAGGATGCTCTTTAGCCTCCATGTATTTGAGTTCTTTCCAACTTTCCTCTTGTCATTGAGCTCTAGTTTCCAAACATTGTGGTCTGAAAATATGCAGAGAATGATCCCAAGCTTTTGGTACCAGTTGAGACCTGATTAGTGACCCAGGATGTGATCTATTTTCCAGAATGTTCCATGTGTGCTAGAGAAGAATGTGTATTCTGTTGCTTTGGAATGGAATGTTCTGAATATATCTGTGATGTCCATGTGGTCCAGTGTGTCATTTTAAAACTTTTATTTCCTTATTGATCTTTTGCTTAGATGATCTGTCCATTTCAGTGAGGGGGGTTAAATTCCCCTACTATTATTGTATTATTGTTGATGTGTTTCTTTGATTTTGTTATTAATTGGTTTATATAGTTGGCTGCTCCCATGTTAGGGGTTGGATCTTCTTGTAGGATATAGTGTCCTTCTTCATCTCTTATTATAGTCTTTGGCTTAAAATCTAATTCATCTGATAGAAGGATTGCCACCCCAGCTTCCTTTTGATGTCCATTAGCATGGCAAATTGTTTTCCATCCCCTCACTTTAAATATAGAGGTGTCTTTGGATCTAAAATGAATTTCTTATAGACAGCATATCGATGGGTTTTGTTTTTTTATCCATTCTGATACCCTGTTTTAATTGGGGCATTTAGCCCATTTACATTCAGGGTAACTATCGAAAGATATGAATTTAGTGCCATTGTATTGCCTGTGAGGTTGCTGTTACTGTATATTGTCTCTGTTCCTTTCTGGTCTATGTTACTTTTAGGCTCTCTCTTTGCTTAGAGGACTCCTTTCAGTATTTCCTGTAGGGCTGCTTTGGTGTTTGCAAATTCTTTTAGTTTCTGTTTGTTCTGGAAACTTTTTATTTCTCCTTCTATTTTTCAATGACAGCCTAGCTGGATGTAGTATTCTTGGCTCCACAGTTTTCTCATTTAGTGCTCTGAATATATCATGGCAGCCCTTCCTGACTTGCCAGATCTCTGTGGATAGGTCTGCTGCCAATCTAATATTTCTACCATTTTATGTTACAGACCTCATGTCCCGAGATGCTTTCAGGTTTTTCTCTTTGTCACTAAGACTTGTAAGTTTTACTATTAGATGATTAGATTACTGTTAGATGATGATTAGATATACTTTTATTGATTTTGAGGGGGGTTTTCTTTGCCTCTTGGATTTTTGATGCTTGGTCCTTTTGCCATATTAGGGAAATTCTCTACAATAATTTGCTCCAATATACCTTCTGCCCCCCTCTATCTTTTTTCTTCTTCTGGGATCCCAATTATTCTAATATTGTTTCATCTTATGGTATCACTTATATCTCGAATTGTCCTCTCGTGGATCCAGTAGTTGTTTGTCTCTCTTTTGCTCAGCTTCTTTATTCTCCATCATTTGGTCTTCTATATCATCAGTTCTCTCTTCTGCCTCATTTATCCTAGCAGTAAGAGCTTTCATTTTTTATTGCACCTCATTAATGTTTTTTTTTTTTTCAGCTTGGTTAGATTTTGGTTCTTTTATTTCTCCAGAAAGGGCTTTTATTTCCCTAAGCAGTGTTTCTCTAATATCTTCCATGCCTTTTTTGAGCCCAGCTAGCATCTTGAGAATCGTCATTCTGATCTCTAGATCTGACATATTACCAATGTCTGTATTGAATAGGTCCCTAGCCTTTGGTACTGCCTCTTGTTCTTCTATTTTTTTTTTTTTTTTTTTGGTGGTTTTTCCACCTTGTCATTTTATCCACATAAGAATATATGAATGAGAGAATAAAATACTAAAAGGGCAGCAAAGACCCCAGAGAAATATATGCTAACCAAATCAAAAGAGACCCCAAATTGGGAGGAGAAGAAAGCGGGTAAAAAGAAGTTTTAAAAAATTAAAATATATATATATATATTAGACTAGTGAATAAAACAGAGCCACCCGCTTGATTTTCGGTGTATTTTAGTCTCTTAGAAGAAACTACATCCCAAAATTTTAAAGAAAGTAAAACCTATATATATACAAAAATAAGGGTAAACATGATGAAGGGATGAAATGTGACTGTAAAGATGTAAATTAAAAAATAATTTCTAAAAAAAAGGAATTGATAAGATAAGTTGGTTGGAAAAAGAAAGTGGAAAGAATTTGCTCAGGCTGGAGACTAGAACAAAGCCCTGTGCTAGATTTAAGGTATACTTTGATCTATTAGAAGAAATTGTATCCCAAATTTTTTAGAAGCAAAAACCCTATATGTATACAAAAAATAAAGTTAGATACAATGAAAGATAAAATATGAGTATAATAATGAAGGTTTTAAAAGTTTTTAAAGAAAGCTACTGTTAAGATAAACTAGTTTAAAAAACGTTAAAGGAGGAAAGAGGAAAAGTTAAAAAAATTAGAATAAGAAAAAAATTAAATTAAAAAAATTTAATTAACTTTGCAAGACCAAAGAATCATGGGGAGAAAGTCATGAATTCCATGTTTTGCTTTCCCCTCCTCTGGAATTCCACTGTTCTCCTTGATCAGTGAGCTTGGTCTTGGCTGGATGTTCTTGCTGATCTTCTGGGGGGAGGGGCCTATTATAGTGATTCTCAAGTGTCTTTGTCTGAGGTGGAATTGCGCTGCCCTTGCCAGGGGCCGGGATAAGTAATCTGCAGTTCGCTCTCTGGAGCTTTTGTTCCCTGAACATTTTCCGTAGAGCTCTGGAGCATGCGAATGAAAATGGCGGCCTCCTAATCGCCGGCTTGGAGGAGCCGTGAGCTTGGGGGCCCACTCCTCAGTGTGCCCTTGGAGAAAAGGGCTCAATCATTCCCATCTCCCTGGTCTCTGACCGTGCTCCGAGCTCACCTGGCCTGTGACCGAGTGTTTTTATTTCTGCCACACAGCCCTGTTTGGAGTCTCCAAACCCATCATATTCCTGCCACTCTGCTTTTCTGGTGGATGAAGGTGGGTCTTTCCAGATCTGCCACTTATGGGGTCCCTGCTCAAAGAGCAGATTCCTGTGTCTCAGATCACAGTTTAAGATAACCCCGAGCTGAGAGCTCACTCCTTGACTCTATCTCTGTAGCCAGCTTCCCCGCTCTGATACCTGTAAGCTCTGCTACACTCAGACACCTGATCCTTCTGTGACCCTGCGGGACCTGAGACCACATTGTCCCTGTTAGGGCTCCACCCCTGCATAGCCTCTGGAGTGATGTCCCTCAGTGGAACAGAATTTTAAAAGTTCGAATTTTGTGCTCCATTGCTCCACCACTTGCCAGGAGCCGGCCCCTCCTCCTGCGGCCTATCTTCTCGTAGCTTTGGAGTCACTTCTCCGCATGTCCTACCTTTCAGAAAGTGATCGGTTTTCTGTTTCTAGAATTGCTGCTCTTCTTCTCTTTGATCTCCTTTTGGGTTTGTAGGTATTCAGAATGGTTTTTTAACTATCTAGCTGAACTCCTGTGACCTGATATCATCTCAGTCTGCTACTTCTCCTCCATCTTGACTCACCAAATGTTAGCACATCTTTAACATGGTCCTGCTATTTACACTTTTGTCAATAGTTCCCAATCAGACCTGGAAATCCTTGTATTTCAACATCATAGTAAAACATATATAGCAGGGCACCTGGGTGGCTCAGGCGGTTAAGCATCTGCCTTTGGCTCAGGTCGTGATCCCAGAGTCCAGAGATTAAGTCCCATGTTGGGCTCCGTGATCAGTGGGGAATCTGCTTCTCTGCCCCTCCCCTGGGTAATGCGCATTATTTCTCTCTCTCTCTCTCTCTCACTCTCTGGCTCTCAAGTAAATAAATAAAATCTTTAAAAAAATACATGGCATTGTTCAAATGCCTGTAAAGACTTCTGAATTTAAAATATTTTTGTCTTTTTGTAATTTAGATAAAGACAGTGTTAGATTGTCATTAATGAAAGGAAAGGTTTTTAAGAAGTCATTCTGGCAGTTAAACCTCAAA
This sequence comes from Enhydra lutris kenyoni, assembly GCF_002288905.1. Lineage (NCBI taxonomy): Eukaryota > Metazoa > Chordata > Mammalia > Carnivora > Mustelidae > Enhydra > Enhydra lutris. The sequence goes on along the minus strand of NW_019154107.1, from coordinate 2,966,400 downwards.
AGTAACATGCAGAAAATTGTTTTATGTACTAAATGATTAGTTGAAGTTGGTTCATGAGACACCACCAAGTCAGGGCTGGACTAGAGGGAGTGTAGTGAGTGAATGAGCTAAGTGACACACTTACCCAAGTTGCAGAATTAATAGGGGAACCAAAAATCTTAGTAGTCAAAATAAATAATACTTTATTGTAATACTTTATAAAATCAAAATTAGTGCAAAAATTCATCATTAACAAAATATAAATATTTTTAACAAAGATAGACCAGTATTACTGATTTTTTCTTTTGCCTCAGGCTTCAATATGGCTCTGCAAGTCACTGTTACTTATCCTGTCTTTATTTAAAATATTATTTTGTTCTATAATCACTCGGGATGTTTATTTCTATTATTTATATTGTACTGAATCTTTGGTCCTCTGATCTAGCATCCTCTTATCCTCTAGTTAACCCAGGGCTGAATGGACTTATGTCTTATAGGTTCTCTTCATCAAGTTACTGATCAACATAGCACACATTGAACAACCAGAACCGATGCTGGCCATTTGACCATACAAGTACATACCAGATGAGTGTCACCATGATCACATCATCAAATATATTCCAGGTATAAAATTTTTATGGATAACAGAGGTATAAATCCAATAAAATTTTCAATGGTCTTATATCTAAAATCTTAGGTTTTACTTATTGCTTGCACTTTATTAATGCATCCAATACCTTTATTTTTTTCTAATACATAAAACATATGCATTATTTAAAAATAATCAAATAGAAGGAATAAAATAACCATCAGTGAATCATCACAACTCAGACATAAAATATATTAATGTTTTGGTGGAAGATCCAAACATCTTTCTATGCAAATATGAATATGCATACAATTTTATATATGTAGGATCATACTGTATATGATGTTTGCTGATATGCTTTTAATATACCATCCTATGTTACTAGCATTTTCTATGTCTAAAAATCTAAGTCTATAAAATTGTTGCGGGCGCCTGGGTGGCTCAGTGGTTAAAGCCTCTGCCTTCGGCTCATGTCACGATCTCAGGGTCCTGGGATCGAGTCCCGCATCGGGCTCTCTGCTCAGCAGGGAGCCTGCCTCCTCCTCCTGTCTCTCTCTGCCTGCCTCTCTGCCTCCTTGTGATCTGTCTGTCAAATAAAAAAAAATTGTTGCATAGAATTCCATTGTATAAAGTGTAGCTGTTATTGTCAGTGGACTGCTTTTATCCCCTCAGATCCCTATAACTTATTCTTTCTCCCCATGACCTAGTTCCAAAGCACACAGCTTTGCTTCCAATGGCTTGCACCTTTGATCTTCAGAAGGGTGTCCTTTGGGCTACTAGAACTGTTTCAGTGACACACAGAGCCAGAAATGCCTGGGTATTTACATGCCTTCATGGTAGCCCCATGGCTAAGGACTAATGTGACTGATATGATGGTATGAAAGCCCAGCAGCTTTGCCTCAAAGTGGGACAAACTCTGAGACACAATCTAAGCTCCATAACTCCCTGCACTATTAGGCTCAGACTGAGACCATCTGATCACATCTTGGCTTGGTTTCCTCTGATCCCTTATCTTGCTTTTACTATTCTTTACTAGTTTCTCCTAGAAGCACTTCATCAATAAATTATTTATATATAAGTCCTTGTCTCAAGCTTTGCTTCTAAAGCAGTACAATTCCTAGAAATATAATGTAAGCCATAAATATGAGTCATATATATTATTTAAAATTTTCTAGTAGCCACATTAAAAGAGTAAAAAGAGGGTTGCCTGGGTAGCTCAGTTGGTTTATCTGACTTCAGCTCAGACCATGATCTCAAGGTCCTGGAATCGAGCCCCACATGGGGCTGAGTGGGGAAATCTGTTTCTCCCTCTCCCTCTGGCCCTCTGCCTCCCCTCTTCTCCCCCATTCCCTGCTCATGCTCAAATAAATGGATGAAATCTTTTAAAAAAAAGTAGGAAGAAACAAATGGAATTAATTTTAATAGTGTTTTATTTAACCTAATAAGAAAAATTATCATTTCAACAGAGAATCAAAATAGAAATTATTAAGGAGATATTTTGCATTCTTTTTTCATTTTACATCTTTGAAATTGGGTTTGTATCTAGCCACATCTCCAGGTTTTGCTAGTTACATGTGGCTGGTAGATACCAGTTTTGACAGCACAAGTCTAGAGAAACCAAACTAAGACATAAACTACCATATTTTATTTGACTGGTGCCCTATTGATAAATGGTAACTTTGTTTCCATTTTCCTTGCATTATTTAGTACTCTGATGGATATTCTTGGGCCTATTATACCTATATGATCATTTCCTTAAGATAAAACCCTAAAATTTGATTCGCTATATCAGACTACCCTTTGGAAGTTCAGTTATCCATTTGCCCTCATCTCTGACAACGCTGGGTCTTATTAGTCTTTTTCATATTTGTAATTATGATCATGTGAGTTTAAGCTTTAAAATTTGTTTTTTTTTTTCACCTTTTGGCAAACCTAAGACACTTTCCTTTTATTTTTTCCTTTCTCATTAACCCTGAAGAAAGTAGATTAATAGGGAATTCCTACTCCTTTTCTTATCTCAGACATGGAAAAGTCCTGCACACATAAATACATGATATTACCACATATGAAACAAAATTTTGTATGACATCCTCAGCCTCCATTAAATTAAATTAGGACATAATGTAAAAATGGTCTCATGGAATGTTTTATATGATTCTTCCAATCCAGAGCACCTGTCAATTTCTGATTGTCAGAGAGGGGAATAAGAAAACTAGAGGAGTTACAGGTTCACAAAAATTGAGGTCATGAAAGCAACAAAATCTTCTGTGTAATACCAAAGTACCTTACAGACATTCCAATTTCATGGACTACTTGCTGATATTATTACCTGTTCTGGGAGAGAATTTATTTAAAGGCCAATATGGATACTGATTTTTAAATAAGGAAGATAGCTAAATGAATTTAATATAGCTTGCAAAATAATCTCTTGGGCTTTAAGTTGTTTTTGACTCATTTTGCAGTAAGAGTGAAGTCATTTATTATGACTCAGAATGGATGGTTTCTAAGGCCCAGTGATGAATAGGAACACTCCACTCTTGATACAAAGGATGTCATTTCTCAGATGATCAAGAAAGTCAACTTTAGGGATTTCCAAATATTTAACTCTTGCATTTCAAACAATTATATCCCTTGGATCAATGTGTCTTGTATATAGGGAATGTTTTGTTACTATCTTACCTTTCCAGGACTGCACATAGGATATAGTTCTTAAAAGTAGATGTTCCACAGCGTTTAGACTGAAAATCTTCCATTCACTCTATATTCCTGTTCTAAAAATATGTATAGGCTGAAAGAAAAAGATTTCTCCAATACTATATGATTTCAAAATTAGGGGTTTTGAACAAAGACTTTCATGATTCCTTAGTACATGTTTTTTTCTACTACCTTGCACTTCTACAGCTCATGCTTGTGATGTAAGGGCTTGATCTTCTGTTAGAGTGGAAATAGAGATAAGCCCTTAGAAACAAGGGATCAAAAATTCATTTGTTTTAAAAGATTTTATTTATTTATTTGACAGAGAGAGAGCACACAAACGGGCAAAGCAGCAGGCAGAGGGAGAGGGAGAATGAGAAGCGGGTCCCTGCTCAGCAGGGAGCCTGACTTGGCCTCAATCCCAGCACCCTGGGATCACGACCTGAGCTGAAGGCAGACACTTAACCATTTGAGCTACCCAGGTGCCCCCCAAGCCTCAAAAATTCTTAAGAGAGTAACAGTTTGTCCCTTACTATACCATAATCTGTTACCTAAAGCATTTGGCTACAGAGTTAAAAAAGAAAAAAGCAAGCAGCTATGAATTGTTTTAATGCAGCACAAACTAAAGGCTCATTTGAAACATCTAACATACAATAGCTATATTAATTTGTATCATCATAAACATGTCTGAACTATTTTCTTTTCTTCATGCAAGTTATGAATGATGTCATGGTCTACTAGGATCATGGCTTATTAATATCCTATTTTTCATCCACAGGGAAATCATAATTGTGTTTAACTCCAGACAGTCTCTTATGTTGAGGGTCTGGGCTGGGACTACTCCTATACCAAGAATTGTAGGAGATAGCTGTCAAAAGATAGAAACTATGCTAAATATTTCACACAGGAGGAACTTATTCCAGGAAGCTTATCACAAAGATGATCAAAGGTCTAAGGAACAAAACAGGAAACAAGGAGCTAACCCAGAGATTAGTAAAACACAGTACTGTTACCCATCTAACGTGTGAAGGGAGAACAGAGGAGAGCCCAAGAGTCAGAGCCCAAGAATTAGAGAAATTCAGTGGAATTTAACAAGGGCATGTCTGACCAGGGGAAGCTGGGATCAGGGAGGGAAAGGTTGTCTGTCAGAACCTAGAACTGTGGAAGAGATATGGCTGCTGCCAGACACACTGACCAAAACAGACAGGGGGGAAATATCCTCTTTCTTCTCCCTTCTTTCCACTCTCTAGTCCTCCACCAGAGCCTCCAATTGGATTATCATGCTTGGAAGCCAGTTGGCTATGGAGTCTGGAATATGTGGTCCTTGACCTACAGGGACAGGCAGAGAAGGGCAAGAAATGGATCTGAGAGTAAATAGGCAAATAACTGGCATGGCAACCTATACACACACACACACACACACACACACACACACACACGATTAGAAATGAATTTGGTATTTTGATATTTAACTTCCGTATTTTACATATCCTTCTGTCAGTTTTCCTAGGGGTATCTGTGTATTAGTGAATTTATATATTTGAGAATATTTTGCCAAAATGAAGGAGGAGTAAATGTGTGGCATGTGTATGTATATGATTATATAAAGAGAGAAATACATATACATTTTTGCAAAGTATTGGGGAAAGTAACTTAAACAAAGGCATGGGCATTTATTCATTCATTCCATAAATAAATATTGAGCACCTATTAGGTATCACTGTCATAATAATGTCATTTTATATATTTTTTTCCATAAATGACATATTGAGCATCTACTGGATATCACTGACGTTATGAAACTCACATACAAACACAATTAGGTCATCAATGCTGAGTGTGGCTGCTGAATTTCCAGACTAGTCCTGCACTCTTGGGTCTCATCTATCTAAAACAAGGAGGTACACTCTAGAAAGAAAAGACAAAGAGTAAAAAGCAGAACCTGGACTTTAATTTCTAGAACTGCCCTTAGTTTTATGAGTAATAAATTAAACTTTCTTGAGTAGTTTCCCTGTGTGTGGTAGCTCCACAATTAAATACAGACACATTTTGTCTCTTTCTTGCTGGTGAAAGCTGTCCACTTAGCCACTCAGCTGATAATTTTTGCTGAGATCTTTGTTTGGGGTTAGGCTGATCTCTTCCAAAGAGCTTCTTGGATAGCTGTTATAGTTCCATTTTTTTCCTCTCTTCTTTCTGCAAACTGGGCTTTGTTTTTGTTTTTGTTGTTGTTTTTCATACACCACTGTTAAGTTGCCTCTTCCTGGCCCAAGAGTTTCCTTTGGCTTTACTCTTTTTCCATATAGTATCACTATGTAATCAGAAAAGACAGAACTGACAGATTTTATTTTTTTAATGTAATAATATACAGGAAGGACTACCAGTAGTTTCTTAAATGTGTTGCTTTCTAGAAGCTTAAAAAATTGTCTGTCCATGTGGTAAAATCTCTTCCTTCTTTTTCTCAAATGCTCCCTTCTGCATCCTAAATAAACCTTGCTTTTAATAAATTAGCAGCAAGGATTTCCCAGTTTCTTCAGCTTAATTTCCTTCTGATATAGTCAACTCTTAAAGGCAAATACCCATTGCTCTCAGTACCTGAAGATAGTGATCTTGCCACCATCACTTTAAAACCACTAAGTCCCTGAAGGGGATAAAAGGATGGATAAGCTGATTAAAAAAAAAAAAACTGGTTAGAAAATAAAGATGCAACAATAATTATAAACTTGAAGAGAGCTCAGTTAAATGAAGAATTTGTAAGAACAGCACAGTTTCATGGCTCATTGGTTTTCATGAGTTTTTATTTTATGTATAGTTTTATACAGAATTCACTAAAAATATTGACATTAAGTTCCATGACTGGCCATTGAAGGCTATATATGAGTTCATAAGAGAGGAGGGAAAAGAACTTTCTGTAAGGTGTTGAGAGAATAATTTAAGTATATAAGAATAATTTGTGTATATAAATATATATTGAGCACCTACTAAGCATGCCTGGCATTGCATTGAGCAATGGGGACACCTTTGTAAGAAAGACACAACTCTGTTCCATTTCCTCTTGCTGAGTAACAAATCACTCAAAATTTAGCAGCTTAAAGTAAATCTTTTATTATGCTCATCGATTCTGTGGATCAATAATCATGACAGGAGCACAGGAGGGGGAGCTTGTCTTTTCTTCTTGATGTCTGGGACCTCAGCTGGGAATTCCCAGTGGCTAGAAGCAAATTGATTGCTGGAGATTGGAATTACCAAAGTCTTACTCCTAAGTCTGGCATCTGGCTGGAATACTATGAAGACTAGAACCACCAACTGGAATACTTGGCTTCTTCACAGCACAGGAGCCTCAGGGTAGTTGGGCTTCTTACATGGTGCTTTAGGGTTCAATGTGCAAGTGTTCTAATGAAAAAGAAGGGAGTTGCATTGCCCTTTATGACTTAGCCTGAGAAGTATCACTTCTGATTAACTGTATTAACAAAGCAGTCATAGGTTTATTTCATTTCAAAGAGAGAGGAATTCAGTTCCACTTCTTGGGAAAACACAAAGTCACATTGTAGAAAACCATGTGAGATAAATGATATTATTACAACCATCTTTGGAAAATACAATCTATGATAGACTTGTTCTCACAGAGTTAAAACTACAGGATAACATACTTATTACTAAAATAATCATACAAATGTGTGAACTGAGTGTGAAGAAGGAAAAAAATCTGGTTCCAAAAGTACAAATAATAGAAATATGACCCAAAATGAGGATTGTGCAAAGCTTCTCTGAGGAACCAATCCTTGAACTTCATCTAGATGACGAATAGGAATTAACTAAGCAAGGTGTTTGGAGATGAGATGTAGAACAAAGAGCATTTCAAATGAAGATAACTCAGCAAAGGTCCTATGGCAGAAGTGACTGTGACTTGTACAAGGCCCCGAAAGGAAGACTTACATAGCTGAAGCATGTAAGAGAGAATGTGATACATGGAACCCTATAGGACAGCAGAGCCCAGTTAGAAAGTATGATTTCATTCAATCTGCTCATTTCTCAAATGAACAAACAGATTTAGAGACAAAAGTAGCTGAAATGAAACTTGAGCCTAGAACTCTTGACTGCTATCTCATCCAGTCACTGCTCAACATACCCAGAGAATATTGAAAGCTTATATCTTTTATTATCCTTAGGTACATTGTGTATCTGAAACTCCATGGGAAAAAAGCTTAGGTAACTTGTGTATCTGAAACTCCACAGAAAGAAATAGACATTCTCTGCAATCTTTCTGAAATAATTTTAGAAACTATATTTATAAGTTCAACATGGAAAGATAAATCTTTTGTAATACACTGATGTAGAACAATAGTTCTTTAATTTTCAAAGAGGTGAAACACTATAAGAAGCTATTTGCTTCCTTTATAATATCAAGATCTTCCCTTCCTGTTCATTGCATCTGAGACACCTGCAAATATACTTCTGAATGTTTTAATTTCAGTTACATCCCAATGAATAATGTCAACCTGAGACATCAGTGGCTCCCAAGTTTATTAAATTTTAGGCAATCCTAATACTCACCAGATATAATAAAATTCTCTTTTCCAACTTCATCAATACTTACTTGAAATGTTCAGTTGAAGACATGTTTTACCAAATGGCTTTAGATCTTCATGAAATAAGCCATAACTGAATTCATGACCAGGTTATTTTCAGCCTTAGAATGTGTTCTGACAATGCATCAAAGAGTGGATTGTTTTGGTGGTCCCCAAAGTTTGGCATGAGAATCACTAGTAATCCATAATAGTTCTCATTGCCCTATAGTATGTACATTCTATAACTTAACAATGGCCATATTTTTATTTATTTAGAAAATCACTGGGCTCTTTAATGGATGACCACGTGGGAGCTCTTGGGTGGCTCAGTGGGTTAAGCCTCTGCCTTTGGCTCAGGTCATGATCTCAGGGTCCTGGGATGGAGCCCCACATTGGGCTCTCTGCTCAGCAGGGAGCCTACTTCCCCCTTCCCCTCTGCTTGCCTCTCTGCCTACTTGTGATCTCTCTTGCTCTGTGAAATAAATAAATAAAATGTTTAAAAAATGGATGATCATGTGCCAGTCACCACCCGCAAGCCCCTGCATACACATAAAGGTCATAACTAATTTGACAAGCACCAAGAAACCAATCTTAGTAAAGCAAATATAAATTGATTAGTGTCATATGCCCAGGCGGCTATACAACCTAACTTGCCCAGAACAGTCCTGGTTTGTACCTATTGTCCTGGCTTAATTATTAACAATGCCTCTTTGTGAAAGAAGCAATCCAGTGTCCTGGGTTGGATGATGCTTAACTGCTCGTCACTAATCTATTGTAATTAGCTCTGCTCAATGATTGAATATATTAGATTTTCACTCTCTACTGTTCGAATTGAAAAATGAAATTAGACTTCTATGATTAACAGTGAAGCCTAAAACTGAAAATTCATGAAGTAGAGATAAATAGGAGGGTCATGATAGGCCATGAGTGAGTCAACATTATGAGTAACTCAATTTTATGAATAAGTAGGAGCTCCAAAGTTCAGGAAAAAAATCTGCAAAATAGAGGGTGAGAAATTAGTTTGGAGGAGAGAGGAGAAGCAACTCATAAAGAAAACCAACATTTTTTATGTAATAATGGAAACTCATATGAATACACATGAGCTCCCAGAGCCAAACTCATTTGCAATGAGACAGTCTCATTCCAGTGCCCATTCTTGGACTCCTATTGAGATCATTTCTCCCTTACTGATTATCCTAGTTGAAGTTTCCCTAGAGGTAGATCTCAGTAAAAGAATTTCAGTGCAGGTAGTTTATTTGTACATGATCCCAGGAAGCACTGGTAACGGAGTGGGAAATTGAGACAGAGAACAGAAGGAAGCCAATATAGGTATGTTCTTGAGCATATTACTGCTATAGGAAACAGGACCTCAATCATGCTGGGGACCCCTGGAAGACAGTGTAAAAAATAACCCAGTCATCCACCCAAGGGGAAAGGAAGCTGAAATATTTATTTATCAGTCCCAGTCATCATTGGTGGATGGCTGCTCCCAAGACTGTTAATTCCTTAGCACTTCTGCCTTTCCCCTTGTGTGGGCTGGGCATGCTCCTGTGGCCAGAGGAAATTCTGAGATAGATAATCCCATGTGCTTGAATTAAGACAACATTAACAGAAACACTGAGTACCAAAATGATAAGGACGGGCACCAATAGAACCTATACTGATCATGTTTCAAGTAGTCTGAATGTGTTTCACTTTGTCTGTGACAGTGCCCAATTATTTATTGGATTGTGTATTTTTTGCTATTGAGTTGTATGAGTTTCTCTTATATTTTGGATATGAACTCCTTATCAGTTAAATGGTTTGCAAGTATTTTCTCCCATTCCACAGGATCCCTTATCATTTTGTTGATTGCTTCTTTTGCTCTGAAGAAGCTTATTACTTTGACGTAGTCCCACTTACTGATTTTTGCTTTTGTGCTCTTGGTGTTATATAGAAAACAATCATTGCCAAGACCAATGTCAAGAAGTCTTTTTCCTTATGTTTTTTTTTTTTCTAGTACTTTTATAGTTTAAGGTCCTACATTTAATGTTTTAGTCCATTTCAAGTTAATTTTTGTGAGTGGTGTAAGATAGGGGTTATTGTATTCTTCAAGTCTAAGATTTCTGTTTGTTTTAATGATTTCTATTTCTTTTTTGAGCTTCTCGTATTGTACATGTGTTGTTTTCCCAGTTTCAGTTAGTTGTCTATCTGTGTGTTCTTGTAGTTCCCTGAATTTCTTTAAGAGGATTATTCTGAATTCTTTGAGTTCATACATCTCTATTTCTTTAGGGTCAGACATTGGAGTTTGTTTCCTTTGGTAGTGTCATGTTTCCTTGATTATTTGTGATCATTATGATCTTGTATTGGTATCTGTACTTTTGAAGAGTTAGGCACCCCTTCCAGTCTTTATACACTGGCTTTTGCAGGCAAAGCCATTCCTCAGTCAACCTGTTCAGAGATTCCATATGAAATGTCTGGTGGTATCTGTGGGTGGGCTTGCTGTTGGGACACTTAGGTGGGTAGGTCTGGTGCCTGGGTCAGCAAGTGAGGGGTCTGAAACTAGGTTCATTAGGAGGGCCCTGACAATGGATTCTGCAGTGATGGACCTGGGATCTGGGTCTCTGTGGGTGGACCTGGATCCTCGGTCCAAAGGAGCCATCCAGGCATTTGACACCATTAGAGTAGGCCCAGTAACTTGGTCCTGGGGGCCAGTCTGGTATTGGGATAATCCAGGAGAACTGGTATCATAGTAGCTGGCCTGGAGACTGGGCCCGTGGGAGCCAGCTAGAAACCTGGGTTTGCAGGAGCTGGTCTATAGGTCTATGGGGGTGCATTTAGTATTGGAGTCTGCATTGAAATTGGGCATTTATTTCACCCTTCTTCTCCCATGGGAGGTTGTCTCTCTCCATGCTGGGCTGTCTGGGCTTGGAGGAGTGTGATGGGATAATGGGAATCTATCACTTCAGCCCTCTTCGATGTATCTTTTTTTTTTAATTTCTCTGGTTCACTTAGGTATGTTAATTTCTCACCTGGAATCCTTAGCTTTTGTGAAGATATTTTGTGTGTGGATAATTGCTTAAATTGATGTTTCTAGGAGAGAATGGGAACTAGAAATTCCTGTACTGCCATTTTGTTGATGTCACTCCTTCTCTCTCTCAGAGTTATTTTCAAAGATTCAGCATATCACAGAATCATAGAGTTGAAAAACCTTTAAAATTATCTAATGCAGCATCTCCCTAGTGCAAAAAATTATTCTACATCAATAGATTGACATCCCTTTTTGGCTTTAAGTACCTAAAATTATTTCTGTGGAGTATTTTTTTCTGAGCAGGAGATAAATTGGAATTTATTTATAGTGACATACTTTAGTTAGAGATGATATTTATGAAACTCCAAGTCAAGTTATTAAAATATATTAATATGTTCATCCAAATTTCATCATTTTTTGCCTCAACACAGTTTATTATTTTCACCTAATTCAGAAAATTACATGAATGGGACAAAATTAAGATTTAAATAAGATAAGTAGCCACTTATCTTGTCTTCTAAATTGGATGGTTGGAGTCTATTATTAAAATAATGGAACTTTATTTAGGATTGGTTAACCATTTTAAATCAAACCTCCCTTTAAAATAAATTTTACTACATGATGAACTAACAGCCACAATCATTTAAAATACTCAAAGCCATTTTACAATACAACACAACAAAATATGCTTTAGGTGTTTATAAGCTAAAAGTGTTCCAGTGAGTGATTAAGGCTTTTCTAGTACGAATTTTTATTTATTCATTTATTTATTTATTTTTTAGTCCCCAGCTGTTGGGTTTTCTTCACACAGGTATTCTCTGAAAATATGCTTTTTTTTTTTAGATTGTGGTAAAATACACATAAGATAAAATTTTCCATTTAATCATTTTTAAGTATACAGTTCACTGAAATTAAGTACATTCACAATGTTTTGCAGCCATCAACACCATCCATCTCCAGAACTTTTTTCTTCTCCCAAAATTAAACTATACCCATTAAACAATAAATTACTATTTCTTCAACCCCCAAGCCCTGACAATCATTTCTTCTTTATGTGTTTGACTATTCTAGGTATCTCATATAATCATAGTCATATACTATTTGCCCTTTTATGACAGGGTTATTTGAAAATGTGCTTCTTTACTCTTCCTTCTAAATTCTCTAAAATTGGTACAGGATATCAGGTGCTGCTGCTTTCCACTGAACTCAAGCTCTGGTGAAAGTGCATGTATATCTAATGCATTGAAGGCTCGCTGTTGGTTAGAAAACACTACCACATATCTCACTCCTGCCTGGCAAAAAAAAAAAAAAAAAAAAGTCATTTCATTGTCCTTGCAAGAAGGTTCACAGAAGGCCCATCCAGGTGCTTTATATAAAAATAACATTTCCCTCTGGCTACCTAACCTAGATTTTAAGTTATGTAAAATTAGTTACTTGGGAAGAAAATGCTGAATAAACATATTCTAGGATATGGCAATGTAGTAACCCTGGTTTTCTTTCCAGAATATGTCCATCCCTCAAAAGATTCAGGACCAAGTTTTGATTTGTTTCTGAGGATCATGGTCATCCCATTTCCTTGCCAGTGCTTGGTTTGGAGGGAGGTGCAAACCCCAGTTCTGGCCAGTGACTGAAGGGAGGTCAGCCAGAGGGCTTCTGAGAAAGGATATCTTGCTTTTAAAAAAGATTCATCTGGGAAATATCAGTCCTTTTTGTTTTGCAGGACATTGTCACACCTGCATGTGATGCTATCTTGTGACCATGAGGAATGCTAGACTGAATTGTCCATAAATATTCATATGTTACAATTAACCTATTGTCAATTTGGGGTCAATGCAATCAAATCAATTTGGTGTTTACTGAATGAATGACCAGCTAACCTTGCTTTACCTCCTTGCTGGCCAGTCCCCTTCTTGGCTGCTGCAAGCCCAACTCCTCTGCCTCAGCCCCTTGTCAACTCTTTCTCTTGGTCTCTAGTCACAAATGTTCTCTGAGGCACCATCCTTGGTCCTGACTTTATTCCCTTGTTAATATTTCACTTATTGAGCATGCCCTGCCCATGGCTCTCACTATCCTCTAAGCCTACCACATTCTCAGATGATTTCCAGTCTTGGCCTTTAAGCCAACCATCAGCACTTTATCATAAAGGGCCTCCTAGACCTCTTTGCAGGTCCTAATCACTTCCAACTTAATACAGTCTAGAAATAATTCATTGTCATTCATAATAAAACAATCTTTCTAACTTCCTAGACCATTAATTCTATCATTTCTCAGTTACTCTCATTCAAAATCTTAGATTCATATCTGGAGGCTGGATGTGAGAGACAGGGGAGAGTTAAAATCTAATTCATTCTTCACTGTCTTTTTCTGAGCCCTTGCTCTTATTTTGATAATATTTTATTTATTTTTTAAAGATTTATTTATTCTGAGAGAGAGAGTACATGCAAGGGGAGGGGCAGAGGAAGAGGGAGAGAGAGAATTTCAAGCAGACTCCCCACTGAGTGCAGAGCCCTACATGGGGTTCAATCCCAGGACACTGAGATCATCACCTGAGCTGAAATCAAGAGTCAACCATTCAACCATCCAGGCACCCTATTCTGATTATATTTTAAATATATCTCTGTGATAATACTTAGTAACTACATCAAATTACTGTATTTATTTTTCCCCTACTAGACTGAAAATTCCTTGAAAGTGGGATTTTTTTTGGATTCCCACTGTTTCGAATATACTTACCATAAACTAGGCACTCAAAAAGTGTTTTTGGAACAAATGAATAACTTATCCTAGTCCAAGACTTTACGACTTCTGTACTGCATCAGTGGCCTCTTTGTAGTCTCTGTAGATATTTTGGGTATACAGCATCATATCCCCTCTATGCTTTTCTTTTCTATTTACTTACTTACTTTAGAGAGATAGAGAGCATGAGAGGGAAGGGATAGAGGAGAGGGAAAGAATCTCAAGCAGACTATGCACTCAGCACAGAGCCTGATGCGGGGCTTGATCTCTCAGCCCTGAGATCAAGATCTGAGCTGAAATCAAGAGCCAGATGCTCAACTGACTGAGCCACCCAGGTGCCCCGCCTCTATTCTTTTCTTATTTCAGATGCAGCTATGCTGGATAGTTAGTGTAGGGTCAGACTACCACCAACACATCCTACCTCAGGTACCCTAAACTGCTCAATGCCTAATTGCCTCCACGTTTTTCTGAAGCTTTTGGAAATTGCTCATTCCAAGGGGTTATGTAGCCCACATGTGTAGGGGTGAGACCAATTTTTTTCTCAACCCTTTTAGTTTAGTACCTGGGGCCCTACAAATTAAATTGACAAAAGATAAATTGACAGGAGAAAAGACATACAATTTCTATTTGATGTTAATATTTTTACATGATATGGGGGTCTTACAAGAAAGGAAATGAAAACCCCAAAGAGGCAGTCAGACCTGGAGGTTTATATACCATGTTAACAAAGGGCCATTAACTTGTGGAGAAGTGACAAAAGAAAAGGGTTTTGAGCTTCTAGGGGCAGTAAATTGTGGGATGATAAAAATATGGGGAAAATTAATGCAAGTTAAGGGTTCTTTAATAAGGCTTATTATGGAGATTCCTATTGCTGCTGTCACTGTGATGATAAGAGTCTAGCGTCATCTCCAGTGATTAAGGGTAGTTCTACCCCTCCTATTGAGAGAAGGGAGGGAGAACACCTTCACAAGGGGAAATTTATGCCATGCTTTTAGCCAAATGGGGAAGATAGAGAGCTTTTTTCTGAGTCTATTGTTTTTCAGTTGCCTTCAGCTCAAAATAATCCTTATGCCAAAGTGGAATATTTTGGGGCATTTATTCTGGTCCCTTTCACCCCACAGCAACAACTCTTAATCAATAGGAAGCTATAAGGTAGCAGACAAATGCCCTAGCCTCCCTCTTAGGAGACATTGTGTAAGGCTGTTCATTGAAACCAATGGAATCTAGCTCCCACTGCCTTCAGCAATGACTTATATAAAACACCCTTAGAATGGTTCTCACTTTCCTCTCTTCCTTACCAAGTTTCCTGATCTCAACTTCCATGTAAATTACTGCCCTTAAATCCTTTTATAGCCTCCGTTCTTCGGGAAACCCAAATCAAGACATGGTTTGATTCTACTCCTACCTGATCCCCATATTTCTACAACAGTTCTGAACCATTGCTTTCATACATCACTTGCTACCCTTCACAAAAATCCGTCAATTAAGATTGCCTGATTTAAAAAGCAAAAAGAAATAGAAGATACCAAATCAAATTTAAATTTCAGATAACCAACATATAATCTATTAGTATAAATATGTTCCCCAAATGGGATATGGTTATCTGAAATTCAAATTTAACTCAACATCCTGTATTTTATTTGGCAATCCTACAAATTGCACTCTATCTTTTAAAAGCCATATAAACTCATATATTTTCATTTATGAGACTCCACAACTTGGCCCTAATTCTACCAATATAACCTTTACCATTTCTTCCAAATGCAAGCTCTCTCTTTCAACTAGAATTTAAGATCAAGAGGACTTAATCATCATCATTATCATCATCACCATTACTGTAATTCCTTCACTCCTCTTTAGTGTTACATTGTTTTCAAAGTACTTGCCTATACATTGTCTTACTAGTTTCTCTCAATACCTCTGTGATACAGTTTGAACAGAATTTTAATTTCAGATTTAGAATTTGTGAAAACTGAACAAGAGATACGGACTTGCCCAAAGTCAATGAGTTGGTATTAGAGAAGGGAGCTCAAATCCAGGATATCAGTCTCCAAGTCAAGTATTCATTCCATGATATCAGGTCACTTCTTATTCATATTCTTTCATTTTATAGATTAGGAAACTGCAGCACCTAGAAATTAATTGAATAAAGCACAGGACAGTCCTAGTTCTCCACTATTTGTTTGATGGTCAGCAAGTCATTTACTATTGGTGAGACTTCATTTTCTCATCAATAGTATGATGCTTTCAGAGTAGAAAACCTGTTTTCTAACTATCTATAGTTTTCCCGGGCTCACACAGCTAAATAATCTAGAATCCACAGCCCACTCACAGCTCGTCAAAAATAGTGTCTCTTAGATAGCTCTGTCCTTCTTCAAATATTTTTCTTACCACATCTTATAGTTCATAAGGTTCAGCTTTTCATAAGAACTGAAGTATTTAATATTATTTGTTCTTATGAAAAAATGTTCTGTTCTCTCCACTTAAATTTAAGAGTGGGGAATTTGAGTTTTCTGTACTCTATGGAAACTGCATTAAATTAAGTTGCTGTTGGTTCTTGATTAACTTAGGGTTTTTTCCCTGCTTTTTCTCCTGGTAGAAAAATTGATTCTCTATCCAGGGTTAAGCAAAGAAAAAATATTTGAGAATCAAAAATTCATTATAAGTTATGCTTATTGATCTTGTTTTTTAAATAACATTTTAAATAAGTTAACACCAAAGATAGGACCTATTTTCCTTACCCCTAGCTAACTAAATGAAAGTTTTCTTAGAACATTAGAAGCAAACCCTTGTAATAGCAAAGGGAAGGAAATCCTATAACATAGTTTTGTTTCCACCATGAATTTAGCTGTTGCCATAAACTTTGTTGTATCTTCCTAACTTCCTATTTGAGGGATGTTTAGAAAAAGTTTAAAGAGTACTGGCTTTGGATCCAGACATATATTGGTTCAATTATAGCACTGCCGCCTGGCTGTGTGACCTTGAGAAAGTTACTAAACCCCTAGGAACCTTAATTTCCTCTTCCTCATGAGGTTGTATTGAGGGTCAAATGACATGGTATGATAGCCTTCAGTGAAAAGAGAGAATGTGTGTGCTGTGCCCACTAGATGCTTCATTAGTGTGTACTCATTGGTAACTAATGTTATTTCAATTATGTAGTAAGCCTTCTATCAAAGAGGCAAGTGACAGGGCTTTCTCTGCTTATTTTGGGGGATGGATCAATCTTTGCTTGTTGTTGAATGCCTCCTACCCCTTGCACTTAGAAAGCATAGTCTTTAGTGAGCCAGTTACTCCATATTTGCAACCAAATTTAACTTATCATATACAAAAATGCAACTTGCACAAAAGAATATCTTTTTCCATTTTCAGTTTTCTCTGTTCTTTGCTTGCAGCTTCCATGGGCCTGGAGAGCTTTTGCTCACTGACAAGTACTACTAGGCTGCCTATTAAAAGGATCCTTGTTATAATTCTCCCAGACATTTGGGGTTCCCTTCCTTAATTAACCTTTCTTTCTTCACCAGGGCATTATCATTTTTTTCTTTCCTCTTTCCACCAAAGATCAAATAACCAAGGCAAAAAAATCCACTTCATTATAAATAAGAATGCCAGTTCTGCCAGGAATATAAAATCATATCCTTTTTTCACTGAGTTTATTTTCTCAGGTTCATTTTATAACCAAGCACCTTACAGTGTTCCTCAACCCCTTTGGCAACTTTCTACTCTAGACAAAAATCTATTCCTCCATACAAGAACCAGAGTCATTCTTAGCAAATAGAGACATCTAACCAACACCATAAGCTAAATAGCTCATTTTCCCTCTGGACCCAAACCTATAGGTCACAAGTATGGAATTACAAGATGAAAGGGACACTAAATTTCTAAAACTCTGGTTTTGTAGTCCTTGATAGAATCTATTTTATAATCTTTTTACTAAACAATTGTTCAACCCCTATCTGAACATTACTGATTCCCTTCTCTGTTTACTCATAAGAGACGTTTGGTTAATATTGCTGATTGCTGTTTGGTAAGTGGATGAACAAAGAGGTTGCCCAAGAATGGCTTCTTCTTGAAGTCACCAAGTGACTTGAAATGTTCTTTGTTGTTACTTAGAGAATACTATCTCCCTGTTGATCCCCTTACACACAGGCACATACAGTCACACAAAGGGGAACCTCCTAGACTACCATGAGCAAAAACAAATCTTTTGAGGAATGTCTTCACATTTTTTTAAAAGAACACTATAAGAAGTTAAAAATGAATTGAAACTTATCTCTGTTCAGTCTTACAGGCAGTTATACCTAAAAGAAAAAATATGAGTCTATAAATCCTCTAGGTCATTAAAAAATGAGAAAAAATGTGAACAAACCTCTCTTTGAAAGTCAATCCTGTTACTTCTGATTGAGAAAATGATCCTTCTGTAAGAAAGTGAAAGTGATTTTTTTTTTTTTTTGGCCAAAGGCCTTCCCACATCTTGTTAAATTCTAGTTGGTTTTTTTGAGAGAAAGCAAGCAGCAGTGGCCCAGACTTTTTTTTCCCCCTTTCTGATGAATCGGCCTTACATGCCTATGAATAATCAATTTCTACCAGGGCATTTCCAGATCTGTAACAAAGACAATGTAGTTAAAGATGTACAATGATTTTTTTATTAATCATTCTTCAGTCATGGGATAAATTAAAATGTAAATGTCAATTCATTATAGATAGGCCAAGGTTATTGCTAGGATGGTTTCAGAAGGACATTGGAGAAAGCAGACCCTCCCTCATACAATGGTTTTTGAATTTTTTTTTTTTAATCTGAGAAATTGTATGTGGAATCCCAGTACTTTAAACAGTTAAAAGAGTGTTTTCTGGGGTTAAACTGAGAGGGGGAAGAGTTAGTGAGACAGGCAATACTTGAATAGGGATAGAGATGACTTTGTGGCCTCTTTTCCTACCCCTCACTCATCCCCAAGCCCCTCAACAATGTAGAGCATCTTGAGAGGACATTTAGGATTCCTTGGGACATAATTTTAAAAATAATGGCAGGCTGAAAAACAAATGGACTATAGCAATTGATGAAGACTTATTCTAACTCTGCTCCAGATTATTAGCTGTTTGAATCTGCACATTACCAGGACTCTGAAATTTTTCACATCTGCAGAATGGAGATGGTGCCACAGCTGGAGTAAATGAGATAGTGCATATAGAGAGTCATGCCTGGCATATAATAGTTGCCCAGTGAATAGCAGCTACTATAATTATCTAAGGGAAACACTGAAGTCTTTATTTAGTTTTGCTTTGATGAAGAAGCTCTGTACTGGAGGTTTCTGAAGAATCATATTGCTCAAACCCATGGTTTATTTGAGTGCGATAATGACCAAAAAGCCAACTTCTCCATCTTTTATTACTTCTATCATATACTTTCAGGATCCCAATTTTAACAACCCAAACTATGAGAGTATTTTGGGGGCTTTTTCCTCTGCTGACTTGGGAATTTACCTAAAGATGAAGGAATAAATAAGAATACAATTTGAGGCAAAATGTGGATGGAGCTAAGAGGACACTTTTATTGCCAGGAGTTATCTCAGGGGCAAGAGTTCCTCTGTGCTAAAGCAAGAGCATCTCCCAGAAACAGTAGGTGTCACAACTTCTGAGCTTGGAATGGACTTAGAAATCAATTAGTTCGAACTCCTCATTTTACTGGGCAGTAAACAGGGATTGGGAGGAGGGGAGGAGGAAGATATGAAGGTGGCTTCTGAAATGTAAATTCTTCTGACAAGGCATATTTATTGAGTCATTAATCCCCTATTGGTGAACTACTGTGGTGTTTCCAATTTAGGGTGAAGAAGGATCCATTGTCTGCTTTGGACAAGGAATTGCCAGGGTGTGGCAGTGAGGGGTCTTGACATAGAAGCCCAGTCTCAGGCCTTCAGGCTAAGGGAGCTGATAATGAAAAGGTCCTCTGGGAAAGGAGTTCCTATAAAGTGATTTTTGCCATCTTTGTACACTCAGTATGTAACCAAACTCAAAGGGTTCACTGATTGGGGTGCATCAAACTGAACACAATCCAAGGAAGTATTGAAAGCAAAGAACTTATTACTTGTTATAAGTAAGGAGACAGGGAGATAGCTCTCAAAGCACTGTCTCCCCATGAGGCTGGTACAGGAAACTTTTATTTAGTTTATTAGGTGGGAAGGCAGGGAGCTTGTATAAGCACTGTAGTTTAGTTGCACCTGCCTAGACTATCAACATCCTAGTGCATACCTCATATGTTCAAAAAATGGGGGAAAACTCCACCATGGGAGATCTTAGTATTATAATGAACTAAAGGTGACTTTAGGACAACTCAGGAGGAATTTTACACAGGTCCTCAGCGCTAATCCAGCTCAAACTGGCTCACATAAGGGCTATCAGGTGAAAAACCTAGTTGGACATCAACTTGGTTGGGAACTGTTGGTTCTTCAAAACAAAACACATTCCTTCCCTGCTTTTGTCCCTTTCCCTCCTCCCTTTTACTGATAGCTTTCAGCTCTCTTATTTGACTAACTTCCCATCGCATGCTAGCCAACAAGTGGAGCTTACTGGGTTAAATATGCTGAGGACCTCCACAAACTTGGTAAAGAATTGATTGAAGCTCCTGTCTTCTTCTTCCTCCTCCTCCTTCCCACCCTCCTCCTCTTCTTCTTCTTCTAAGATTTTATTTATTTATTTGAAAGAGAGAGAGACTGTGAGAGAGGTAACTCAAGCAGGGGGAGTGGGAGAGGGAGAAGCAGGCTTCCTACGGAGGAGGGAGCCCCACTCGGGACTTGATCCCAAGACTCTAGGACCATGACCTGAGCCAAAGGCAGACACTTAACAACTGAGCCACTGGGCACCCCAAAGCTTCTGTTTTCATTCATCTCTTTCCCCTGAATCTGTCTAAATACTTCCTCTAGCTTTTAAGGGACAGAAGGTAGCTGGACCTCATCAAAGCCACACCTCTGTCATCTCCTGAGGATGGAGGGATTGGGAAATACTTGTAAAAAGAAGGTAAAGAAGTTAAAAGTTAAACAAGATTCAGGAAGTTTTGGATATGGCTCCAAAATGCATCTTCACTTTTCCTTTCTTCATGCATTTTCCTGCACCCCCTCACAAAACAGGGCAGGGGTGAGATGGGTCAGGAACATGGGATATAGAGTCTCACTCTTTCATCAGGGAGTGGTGGTGCAGTTTAGGAGCAGAGTAGATTGTCACTGCAGAAGCTTTTGTCTGTTTCCTGAGAAATTGACCTGGTGACAAGATTGACACCTACTTTAAGAAGGAAAGACTTTCCCACTTTGGAAGCCCCCAACAAAATTTGAAGCTCAGGGGAGGTTCAAAGCTGCCTTCTAGTGCTATCCAATAAGACTTTCTGGGATAATAGAAATGTCCTGTTCTGTGCTTCCTAATACTGTAGCTTCTATATTGAACACTTGAACTGTGAGTAGTAGGACTGAGTAAATAAATTTTTTATTTTATTTACCCTTAATGAGTTTAAAATTTAAAATATCCACATGTTGCTAGAGGCCACTGTGTTGGACAGCACAGGTTAGACACCCCACCCTTACTCATTTTGTGCTTTCAGTGGTCACACCAAAGGTTTTATTAGCTATCAAGACAACATGATTGATTCCAATGGTGTTGTATTATGCCCTTTTGAATCATTCTTTAAAGGAAGTTAAAATTGTTTAAGGAGGTTTATTCATCTTACAAATGGATGGTATTCCATACACCACTTAAGATTCCTTCAAAACTGGGACGCCTGGGTGGCTCAGTGGGTTAAAGCCTCTGCCTTCGGCCCAGGTCATGATCCCAGGGTCCTGGGATCGAGCCCCACATCAGGCTTTCTGCTCAACAGGGAACCTGCTTCCCTTCCTCTCTCTCTCTGCCTGCCTCTCTGCCTACTTGTGATCTTTGTCAAATAAATAAATTTTAAAGATCTTTAATAAAAAAAAAGATTCCTTCAAAACAGCAAGTTCAAAACTAGTAAGATGCTGATGTGCTGAGTTTTAGGGCAAGGTGTTTAACTTCACTGGACTTTTGATTCCTCAACTGTAAAATAAGAAAATTATGCCAAATGAATCTGAGGTACTTTACTAGCTTTTAAAAGATGTGATTTGAAATGACTGCCATGATGGTGAAAAAATTATATATGTTCAAAGACAGTTATGGAGGTGGTTGATATTTTTGATAAGGCTGTTACAAATTTTTACTAATAAGCATGAATCCAATATAATCACAGGAAGCAATAGTAAGACATTATAGTAAAGTATGAGATAAATCTGCAGAATCTAGCTTTGAGGCAGAAAGTCTGAGAAGGAGGATTTCCTCAGACTGCTCACTATTCTCACTATCCATATACAAAAAGACTATTTCCATTTATCAATTGTAATGAAGCTCATATGTTTAACTTTACAGTCCCCTGTAAACGCTAAAAATGTACTACTTTGAATTTGTTCACATAGCCCTTCAATAATTTTTAGAAACCACTGCAAAGCAAGAGTTGACTATCAAAGAAATCATTCCCCCACAAACATGAGGAAGTTGCTTTGACCTCAGCCCTGGTGAAAAGACACATCGGCTGCCTTTCAAGGGCACAATTTTCACATCAATGAACATCACCCAATATCAATCCAGATACATTATGAGCCCAAATCATTAGACAACTGGAGCTGAAACTCTCTGGGGGAAAATATTGCTTTTACAAAGGGCCCCCCAAAGTGATAAATGAAACATTTCTATCACGAAAAATTCAGGTGCACCAAAGACCAGCTGCAAACATTGGCCACACCAGCCATAGGAAAGAACAAATTCTGGCAACCTGTGCTTAATACATTGCTTATGAAGAGAATCCTACAATCTGGGTGGAAACATTCTGAGAAAATCCTGCCCACAACCTGAACCTGGAACTCACCAGAAATCCAGCTGTTCTAAATAATATTAATAATATATAACAATTAATGATTATATAGCACTTACTACTGATGAAAAATAGTTGGAAGAATGGCAGACAGGGACAAGTGACACACCCCACACTCCCTCCTACACCTCGCCCTTAGAGGAAACCATCCTAAAAGGATTTTACACCACCCTGGGAGGAGCCCTCCCATCCTTTTCCCACATGATAACAAAAACCTGATTGGATCAACAGGCACAGGGAGGGTTAATCAGAATTTTTAAAAAGATCTTATTTATTTATTTATTTGACAGAGAAAGAGAGAGCACAAGCAGGAGAAGAGGCAGGAAGAGGGGTAGGGAGAAGCAGGCTCCCCACTGAACCGAGAGCCGGCTGCCAAAGAGGGGCTTGATCCCAGGACTTTTCTGGGATCATGACCTGAGCCAAAGGCAGATGTTTAACTGACTGAGCTGCCCAGGCACACCAGGGTTAATCAGATTAAAAAACTCACCGACAAGCCCATAAAAACCCCTAAACTTAGAAACTCCAGTGGCAGCCCTCTTGGGTCCCTACCCTGTTGGAGCTTTGTACTATCACTTTGTTGTCTCAGTAAACTTTGATTTGCTGCCCACCACTCTTCCATCTTGTTTACCTCTTTGTTCTTTGAAGCAGCGGGACCAAGAATCTTGGGCACCAAAGGAGGAGAAACCCTGCAACACTATGACCAGACACTGATCTTAGTGTTTGGAAGTAAGTGTTGGAGTAAGCCTGAGTCTTCATGAAAGGCATGAAAATTTGGCCCATTCACACTCAGCACAGAGTAATTAGCCAACAGTATGAGTGAACTGTCTAATCAAAATACTTAAAACTTCTGAATAGATGGAATGCTACAGCAACAAAATCTGTTTAAATTATTTTATAAACTATAATGGAAATTACCAAGGAATCAAAAAGCTATCAACATGAATGTTGAGTTTTCCTTCTCTTATCTGGAGAAAATAGGCTCAGATAATTGGGGGAAAGTATGATGGTATCTGTCATTGTTCATAGGGATCCCAGTGCAAGTAAAAGAGACAGCATTCCTTGATGCATTTCAAAATGGTGAGCCCCTCCCATAGGAATTTCACACCTCAGTACCCCATTGATATCTTAGAATAGATTGACTTGCTTGCTGTTCTGACTTCTCTTTTTTCAATTACTTGTTCTTTCTAACCTTATTAAAGAATGTCACAAAAAGAAAACCTGTCACCAATGACCTGCATCTTCTCTCTCAACAGGCCCTCTTCTAGAAGACATTTCTTTAAATTCTCATCTTGTTTTCTCCTATCACTTTTGCCTTGCTTAGTGCCTCTCTTTATCTATAATCAAAAACACATTTCTTAGATTATATAAAAGTTATGTTGCAAAATCTATTGTATAAGCTTCCTTAGAATTAAGAAATTAAGTCTTATTATGTGGCAAATAGGGATTTGAATTTACTAATAGATAACCTTGATGAATTATTTAATCCTTTTTATGTTACTGTTCCCTATTTTCAGTGAAAGTAGATAGTAAAATCAGCCTCACATACAATGGTGCCCCTCCGTTCACAAAAACTGCTAAATATTCAGGAATCCTGTGAGTTGATTATCAAACACAGCCATTATTAAAAATTAAATTATGTAAACTCATATTAAAACAAAAATAATAAATACCCCAAACTCATCACTTCCTAAATATCTTGTTACATTTCATTATTGTCTGTGTTCTTGAGATTATTTTTGTCTACTGTATCAGCATGGTGAAAATACTATATAATAATGTGCTACTGCACATCTTTTCTAGGGCCCCCTTACCACTTCCCCACTTTTGCCAAGTTTAGTGAAGTCAGGTTGATAGCTGGAAATCAACCGAGATTGAAGTATTATATTGTGGAAATAAGCAAACACTACAAATCAGGGATTTGGGGATAGTTGTTAAGTATTTATCTGCACATCACTGCTCATGTATATGATATAAGAATTAATATGAAATAGTATGTAAACTGCTTAAGTGTGTGGCCTACAATATGTACTCAGTAAATGGTAGTTATTCTCATTAGAATTGTTAGTTATTTCCATTCGATCAATAGGTGAATTGGTTCTTTATTATCTAATTCAGTGTACTAAAAGATTTCTTACAGCATATAAAAATGTAATACCATGTTATGTTTCCATGACATAGATCTCAACTTGCTTAACATAACAGCCTTGTTATTAACAGTAACTGTTATTTATTATTAACTGTTATTTACAGTACTTTGATTAGTGAAACACGTTTTATGGAACTGTAATTTTTTTTTCTAATTCTAATATAATCCACTCATTTGCCAGAGAAGGAAACAGGATCATCAAAACCTAGTGTTTTGCCCAAGGTCCCACAGGCATCTAGTAGTAAAATGGTAGTAATATATGTTTTTTGAATATATGTATCTTAAAAACTGTTTTGACACCTTTTATAAGTGAATGAATTGTTTAAGTTTGTGAATCAATGAGAGTTAACATTTTTGGTATTTACTATGTCCTTGGGAAAAATGGAGACAACATACATAATAGAAAGTGAACAATAGAAAATTACTACCTTCATAAAGAAAAAATGGTCAAATGCTGGCAATGTTAATATAGTTCCACTAATATGATTAACCTAAGCAAAAATTCAAATTAATATGATCTTCTCTTTCCCACTCCTGTCTTGCAAACATTACTTAATTAGGATAATTTAATCACATACATATAAGCTACAGATGTTTAAATGAGAATTTCTGGAATTATTTGGCTACAAGAATTTTATGGTTTCTATGCTAAAAAATGATACTGTCCTACTGTTGTACCTTAAAACATTGTGAAACAAAAGAATTATTCCCAGGCTTTAAGACGAAGAACAGACAAATAGTAATACATGTTTGTGTGGATTTTGTGTCATTTCTGGTTTGGGTTTAAGACCAAAGAATGGCTAAATTATATGTATTTAGCCCAGTCTTTAAAAAATACTCACCACACAAGCATTAGAAAACCCTAAATTGCTTTAAAAATGGTCAGGCCAAAATAGAAGAAAATCTGTGGTTTTGTGCCCAATGTACAATTATACAATTACAGAATTTTATGCTTGCAGTTGGATTTACAAAACCTCCTTAATGTACTAAAGTGTGGTCTAATTGCTTACTAATAAAAGGGGGAAAATGCTCTCTAATTAGGTAAATACCTTTTATAGCAATCTTAGTAAACACACTGTTTGCCAGAGGGTAGCACAGAGTTGGGAATATGTGCTCAATACCTTTTTTCACCCTGTTGTTTCTGGTGGAGCTGGGTCAGCCTGGAATGCACCGCCCTTGCCCAGAGCTGCTCAACATTCCCAACTAACAGCTCTAATCAGCAACTCCTTTAGTCAACAGCATTTAAGAGATGAAAGGAGGCAATGGTTTCAAATTTTTTCCCCAGATAACTGGAGTCAAATAGTAATTGACTCTTGTTTGTTTCTCTTATATGCCCTCTGGGAATAACCTCAGGGTCAAAATAGTTCTCAGAGTCCCTAAATATTTCCCCCAAACAAAACTAGTGTATTTTTATTCTCATTTCTGCAGATCTTACTTTGTTTTTGTTGCTGTTTCTTTTATTTTATTGTTTTACTTTGGGTTAAGGGCTCTTACTGTGAAAAGCTTAGGAAAGCAGCTGTCCTGTCTTTAGTAGATTGAATTGCAGAACGCTGCAAAGTGCGGTCATGGTAGCCAGAAGGCCTGAGTTCTAGTGGAGGATATGTTACTAATTCATTATGAAATCTTGACCAATATTACTTTAATTCAGAGTACATTAGTGTTCTCATCTGTGAAATAAGATGTTGGTCTGGAGAATGTTCTCTTAAATTCTCAATAGCTCTGTATTAACTGTAAAGCTGTGATTCTAAGGAAGAAAATCTTGTCCCAGAGTCACCCTGTATCCCGGCCTTTCTGATACTTTCACAGAGCACCCGTCGCTTTCTTTTTCCCACCTTGGGCACACCCGTATTGCTTTACTTACCATGCATAACTAAGTCTCTTACCAGGGATATGAGAAACTTCAAGCCAGAAACTATAACTTAGTCAACTCTGATGGGAAGGTAGAAGAGCAGCATAAAACCATAGGTATGTTTGTGGAAGGAGGGATGAGGCTGGTAGACTCACAGTTGCTGTTTGACAAGAGTAACAAAGGCATGAGCAAAACAGGGATAAGGAAAGGAATGCACATGTATACTGGGCTTAAGAGATGAACTGTATCGGGTCTGTTGGGGTATGAGATAAATTGTGGAAACAAAGTATCAAGAGGAAAGCAACTCAGCAGAAGTCAGAGAATTCAGAGATTAGAGACTTGTTTCTTAAGAGAAGAGTTCCTTAAAACACAGTAACAACAAAACCTAAAAAATAAAAAAAATTAAAAACCTGCAATTTTTCTTATTATAAAAAGAATCTATGCTTACTATAGAAAATTTGGTAAATAAAATGGGGTGAATTTGTTTCTGTAGTTAAGATGATATTTTATATCTTGAATTTTCACTTAAAAAAGGCATAAAATAAATCCTATTTCATGAATGCATCATAATTTACTTAATGATTCCCCTACTTTTGCCTATCTATAATTTATCTGTATTATATTTCCATGATGAATATTATTATGTAATAAATTTTAAATTATTATGTAATAAATTTACCCCATATATTTGGATAATTTTCTGAAAAGGGATTTCTGAAAGAAGCATTGCTAGGAATAAAGATATAAGTATTTAAGGAATAAAATTGTAAACAAATATATAAACATTCATATGTATTACTAAGTTGCTTCCTAAAAAAGTGGTATCAATTTCCACTCTCACCAGAAGGGACCATATGTATGGAAATAAGAGCTAAGTTTGGAATGATCTATCATATGTAAGTGAATTATTTTGGCCCCTATTGTAGAGGGGTCTCCTGTGAGTGGGTAGCTGGACTGAATGACTCAAAAGGTCCCTGCCATCTACAAGAGTCACTGATTAAAACTTTACTGAGCTTCTGTTAGTGAACTGGCTTTCCAAAAATCAACTCCCCAACAAGTGGAGATCTCAGCTCACTCTAGGCACATGTTAGCTGGTGAGGATAGGGTCCCTGTCCTTACAGAGCTATTCGTCCAGCTGATAGACAAATATTAAATTAGGTAATTTCAATATAATGATAAATGATAATATCTGGGACATTTCCAGGATATTATAGGATCTCAGAGGAGTGGCCCTTAAGCAAAGAAAGATGGGAAAACATTGTAGACAAAGGAAATAACATTATCAAAGATATGAAGTACAAAGCATGGATTGCATGTATCGTGTGCTTCTGTCTACAAGCCATTAAGTTTTATTAAAGGATAAAATGTGAAGTAGGAGATGGTGTAAGCTTGCAGAATAGTCAGAGGCTAGTCATGGCAGTTTCTATATGCCACAAGAAGCTTAAACATTATAAGAAATGGGGAAATAGTTGAGATATTAGAGAAAAAGGATGGCAATCGGATGTTGTGATAAAATTTCTGACTGTGGTAGATAAATGGACAAATTTTTAATGAGGCAAGACTAAAAGAAAGGAAATCTGTTGGGAAGTTCTTATAGTATCGGACTATGAAATGATAAAAACTTAAATCTGGGCAGTAGCAGTATGAAAGGATGGAGGAGGAAGGAAAATTCAAAATTATGCTGGATGTCCATTTGACAGCTGATAATTTATTGAATTTGAAGACAAATTGGGAGAAAATAACTGCATAGAAAACAAAATTATTAGAGTTGCCAAGAAGTAGTGCTCAACAAGTTACCTGTAGAAGAGAGGTCCAAGGGAACATAATAGGGGAATGTCTATTGGTTTTGGCAACATGGGTATCACTGGTGGCTTTTGAATAAGTCATTTCAGAAGAGTAGTGATGAAGCAGTAGGGTAAGGAGTGAATTGAAGGTAATGTAGGGTAAATGTAGATAGTGAGTGCATAGTGATCTTTCAATAGGCTTGGTTCAGAAGAAACAGAGAAAACTAATACAGTTATGAGAGAGGGAATCTAGGATCAGCAGAAGTTTTTTAAATTGGTAGGAGCCCAAGCTTCTTTATAGGCAGGAGAGAAAGAGCCACCAGAGAGGGAGAAATCAAAGGTGTAAGACCAAAAAATATATATAAATGATTAAACAAGACATTGAAGTAAATAGAAAGAAAGTAAAATCAAGAGTAGATGTGTGGACACCGACTTTGCATGGAAAGAGAGTTTTGTCACTTAAAACTGGATGGGAAGAGGGAAATATGGATGTGAAAGTAAGGAAGTCTGTCAGTGGGGTCCAAAAGATAAAGTTGTCTTTTCCTAAAGGATGCAGAGTGTTCCAGAGAGAGAACAGTATATGCAAAGACTTTGAGTGTGAGGTGGAGAGAGTGTGATAGGTCTGAATAACTTCAGTGGGACTGGAACATAAATTAAATGGGGGAGGGAAAAGGAAGGGTTAAAAATAAGGCCAAGGGTGTAGCTGGGTGTCCCTTGTAAGCCATATTAATGGATTTAGGCTTTATTGAGAGGATAGAAAAAGGTTTGTAAATGTTTGAGAATGGCATGATCAAGATTGTATTTGGAAGCTTCACTCTGACTGCAGAGTGAAGAATGAGTAGGAGAGATAAGACCTAAGACAGGGAAAACAATATGGAGGTTGCTAGAGTAGTCCTAGTGATGGATGATAGTGACTGGACTAATGCATTGCCTGAGAGGTAGAGAGGAGTGGATGGATATGATTTATTGGGAAGTAAAAATGAAAAGACTTAGTTGATGCATGGGATGTGGAGGTCAAGGGAGAAAAAAGTCAACGATAACTTCCAAGGTTTCTATCTTAAGCAACTGAGGAACGGTAGCACTGTTTATTTGAGACTGGGAACTCCAAGAGAAGAGTAGATTTAGGGGTCTAATGAGTTCAATTATGGACTTATTGAGCTTGAGGTGCCTATGAGACTGAATACACTAATTCATTTATTCATTCACTCAAGAAATATTTACTGAGTGTGTACTACATGTCTGGTCCTGTGCTGTATCCCAGAAATAGAGTAATGAATACAGTGTAGTTTAAATTCAAGTAGATTATATTGATATTTGAATGAAGCTAAGCAGATATAGGGTTAGGAATCACCAGAGCATGAAATCACCCAGGGAGTCTCTAGAATATATCAGTATGTGGGGAGGTAGGTTGAAGAAAATGTATCAGGAAGAAAGCTGAGAAGTAGTGGCCAGAGGTAGGAAAGAAATCAGGAGATGTGGTATCACAGGAGCCAAGAGATAAGAGTGATTCAAGGGTAGAGTGGTGAATGTTCCTGACATATCAGAGAAGAAATTTACTGTCCTTTGTATTTAGTGACAAAGTAGACATTGGTGAGTTATATGGGAGTAATATTAGATTGGTATGGACACAAATGAATTGCAGTGAGTTTATGAAAGATGAGGAAAGGAGATGTAAATGGGCTTTGTGGATAACTTTTTAAAATTTTAATTATAAAAGAGAAAAGGAGTGCTTGAGTGGCTCAGTGGGTTAAGCTTCTGCCTTCGGCTCAGGTCATGATCCCAGGGTCCTGGGATCGAGCCCTGCATTGGGCTCTCTGCTCAGCGGGGAGAGTGCTTCCCCCTCTTTCTCTGCCCGCTGCTCTGCCTACTTGTGATCTCTCTCTGTGTGTCAAATGAATAAATAAAATCTTTTAAAAAATTAAAAATAAAAGGGAAAAGAAACATTGATAGCAGCTGAAGAGGAATACCCAGAGTTAAGTAAACTGCAATGTTGAGGACACAGTCCTTCAGACGGCCAAGCCTGTCCAAAACATTTGAGCCCAACTACAGTGAGTTGGGGTTTAACTACAAAATTAAAGGGAAGAGTCTACAAAGATTACCCTCACTTCTGACACCAACTGTAAGTTTTGGATTTTCCCCAAATCAAACTCAGTTTCAATAATTCTCTAGAAAGACTCATAAAACTCACTGAAACCTATTATACTCATGGTTATGGTTTATTACAGGGAAAGGACACAAATTATAGCCAAAGTTTGAGGGGATTCAAAATGTGAAGCTTCCGTTGTCTTCTGGATGTTTACCCTCCCAAGATTGATGTGTAAAAATATGCACATAGTATTGCCCACCTGAGAAGCTGTGGTTTCCAGAGTTTTTACTGGGCTCTATTATGTAGATACAGTTGATTGGGTAGTTTTCCATGTAACTAAATTCTGTCTTCAGCTCCTCCCTCCCTGGAGATTGGGCTGAAATCACATGGTCCTAAAAACCTACCTCAAATAGCAAAGATACTCTTAGCACTTGGGAAATTCCAAGGGTTAAAAGGTTACCTCAAGGGAGCCAAGGATAAAGGTCATAAGGAAAGGCCCAATTGTTTACTATACAATGAAGTTGAGTGAAGGTTTTGTTTATTTAGTCTTGTTTGGATTAACTAAGCTTGGGCATGTTCAAAAGCTAACTGGCAATGAAGAGCTTCAAGACTAGAGATAGAGAGGAGAGTTAAGAGAGAAAGATTCTTGAAAAGGTCAGGTAACAAGAGAAGAGTCCAGACAACAGAGGAATGAAGGCATTAGTCTCCCCCAACATAACAGCAAGGAAAAATGAAAAGATGAGAACTGATATGATTATAGGACATATAAGAAAGTCTTTACTAATGGCCTCTAATTTCTCTGTAAAGTAGGAAACAAAATCATTTGCTGCGAATGATGGCCCAGGTGAGAGTCCAGAGTGTAAGAGTGGACAATGTTGGAAAACCCAGCAAGCTGGGAAGCCTGAGCTAAAGGACTATTTGATAATTTATTTATCTATTTATTTCCAGTGTAATTAACATAGTCTTATATTAGTTTCAGGTGTACAATATAGTGATAAAACAATTCTATACATTACTCATTCCTCATCATGATAAGTGTACACTTTTTAATTCCCTTTATCTATTTTACCTATCCTCCCACCCACCTCCCCTCTGGAAACCATCAGTTTGTTCTTTGTACAAAAGTCTATATTTTTTTTTAAAGATTTTATTTATGTATTTGACAGGCAGAGATCACAAGTAGGCAGAGAGGCAGACAGATAGAGAGAGAGGTGGAAGCAGGCTCCCTGCTGAGCAGAGAGCCCGATGTGGGGCTCGATCCCAGGACCCCGGGATCATGACCTGAGCTGAAAGCAGAGGCCTTAACCCACTGAGCCACCCAGGTGCCCCCAAAAGTCTATATTTTTGTCTCTTTTTTTTGTTCATTTGTTTCTTAAATTCCACATATGAGTGAAATAATATATTTGTCTTTTTCTGACTTATTTCACTTAGTATCACACTCTCTAGATCCATCCATGTTGTTGCAAATGCCAAGATTTAATTCTTTTTATGGCTGAGTAGTATTTCATTTCGTGTGGTATATACCACATCTTTATCCATTATCTATCAATGGACATGGATTGTTTCCATATCTTGGCTATTGTAAATAATACTCCAAGAAACATAAGAGTGCATTTATCTTTTTAATTAGTGTTTTCATGTTCATTGGGTAAATACCCAGTAGTAGAATTGCTAGGTCCTATGGTATGTCTATTCTTAATTTTTTGAGGAGCCTCCATATTGTTTCCCACAATGGCGACACCAGTTTGCAATCCCATCAACAGTGCACAAAGGTTCCCTTTTCTCCACAGACTAACCAACACTTGTTTCTTGTGTTCTTTGGAGAAAATTTGGTTTCATGTCTTCTGCCCATTTTTTAAATTGGATTATTTAAGGTTTTTTTGGAGTTAAGTTGTATAAGTTTTTTATATATATTGGATACTAACCCTTTATTGGATATGTCATTTGCAAATATCTTCTCTCATTTAATGAGTTGCCTTTTTATTTTGCTGATTGTTTCCTTCACTGTGCAAAAGCTTTCTATTTGGTTGTAGTCCCATGGGATGCCTGGGTGGCTCAGTTGGTTAAGCGTCTGCCTTTGGCTCAGGTTGTGATCCCAGGGTCCTAGGACTGAGTCCCACATGAGGCTCCTTGCCCAGTGAGGAAACAGTTTCTCCTTCTCCCTGCTGTTCCCCCAATTGCTTGCACTCTCTCTCTGACAAATAAATAAATGAAATCTTTAAAAAAAATATTTTGTCATAGTCCCAATAATTTAATTTTTCTTTTGTTTTACTGGATATTTTAATGTTAAAGACCAGGAATTTTTAGTGGTTCCAGTTTGTGTGGTTTCATGGTAAATTCATTGATGATGCAATTCAGGCTTAGAGGATTTGGGGGAGAGATTCAGAAATGAAATATGACAGTATTTACAATTATAGGACAAGAAGAATGAAGTTTCTAGTAAATGACAAGTTAAAGGTTACTGGGTGCCTCCAAAGGATACAGCTAAATAATTTAGAAGGAAGAGTTGCAGCTGGAGCAGCAAAGGAAGAGCAGGACAATATGGCTAAAGAAGTATAAATGAGAATAAAGGGCCAGAGAGATTTGTATCTGGTTGATAAGATAGCTAGTATGAGAAGCATGGTGGACTTCATAGTCCTTGGCATTGAAAATGGAACACTTGGGCTTATATTAATGACATTTCTTGGTACTATCCCTTAACAGTGCTCCTTGGGAAGTTATAGCTCTCAGTCTTCAGGCAGAAGTTCAGCTTTCTCTGGCTTATGGCCCTGAGACTGGGGAATTAGGGAAGAAGGGAAATGCTTCCATACCCAAATTCAGTGAATTGATATTAGTCACTGTTGTGTTTTAAGTTGTGAAACAGAAATGTCTCTCTGATAATAACATAAAATTAAAAATCTAGAGGAAAGGAAATTGAGTTTGGTGCCACCAATTTTAATTAGGACTAGGGAGGAAATGAGGAATAAACCTTTACTGAGTACTTTTGCAGCAGATACTATCTGTGCACTACCCATGTTCATTGGACCTTACATATCAATGTGCTCTCAACAACTTGCACCCACCAGTATTTTTCTTTCTGCCTGGGGGCTTTCTCCAGAGCACCATTCTACTTTTTCACAGCAATCCATAAGTGCTGGGGAATTCTCAACTCCAGGAGCAGCTCTCAAACATTGACTGACAGAAGTGGGTGTATAAATACTCTAGCTTCCTTAATTCCTATGTAGGGTTATCTGAAGCATGTGTTTTTAACAGTTCCTAACATTTCCCCAGTAAGATTTAGTCACCCACTTCAGTAGGTATGTTAATAATCATGCTCTTTATTGGCCACATTTTCTTCCCTCATGCCCACACTTCCCTGGCTATATTCCCCATATTTCCCCAATAAACCATAAGTGCCAAAATACTTTTATTTGGGTCTGCTTTTCTATGAGCCTATAGCTTTGCCTATGTTATCTAATTTAATATTAATAACTGTGACCAATAGTTATGCTTAATAAGTTTGAGCTACTATAACAAAATATCACAAACTGGGTAACTTATAAACAATGCAAATTTTTTCTCATAGTTCTAGAGGCCAAAAG
Organism: Enhydra lutris kenyoni; assembly: GCF_002288905.1. NCBI lineage: Eukaryota > Metazoa > Chordata > Mammalia > Carnivora > Mustelidae > Enhydra > Enhydra lutris. The sequence continues at coordinate 2,932,464 of NW_019154107.1, read as the reverse complement.
TGCCAGCATAGTCAGATTCTGGTGAAGGCCTTCTTTGGGGTTGCAGACTGTCAACTTCTTATTATGTCTCACATGACAAGAGAGTCTAGGGAGCTCTATGGGGTGTCTTTTATAGGATCACTAGTTCTACCCATGAAAGCTCTGTCCTCATGACCCTAAGCAACTCCTAAAGGCTCTACCTCCAAATACCATTACTTTGGAGGCTAGGATTTCAACATATACATTTGAGGAGGATATAAATATTCAGTCCATAGCAGTTAGGATTATCCTCTTTTTAGAGATGAAGAAATTAAGGCTTAATATGCTTAGGTAATTTAGCCCAGATTTAAGATTTAAATGACAGAGCTGGGATTTGAACCCAAGTCTTATCAGGTTTAATCCATACCACCACAGGGAAAGCTGGTCCCTATTTAGTATAAGATTTCATTCCAGAAAAACTCTTTATTGCTTCTCTTTCCTCTATTTAGAAATGGACATTTTTATACACATTTATTTTGGAGACAACTGTTTCTATTTTGTTTCCCTAGTTTTTAGTAAACTTCTCTTTGAAACTATTATTCTGCCTCTTCTATGCTGAGGTAGAGGGAGAAAAGATGTTTTCATTTTATTTCAGTTACAGGAAGAAGTGAGTGCTCAGCTCCTAGTATGACTGACCCACTCAGCCCAGCCATCATTATTCTGAAGCTCATTATTGCTTAGACCTTGTAAGATTTGGTTTTATTAAGGAATACCATTCATTATTGAGGGCATGTAACAAAAATAGAACCTGAGGATTTAAATATAGAAAGTTCAGGTCATCATTTGGATGTTGGAGTCATAAGGAAAATGACAATGATTCATAGAATGTCAGAACAGGAAGAAATCTCAAATACAACCCTGTTCACTTCATTTTACAGATGAAAGACCTGAGATCCACAAGTTTAAGTAATGTTCCAGAGGTCACACTAAAGCAGTGCAGAGTAAAGACAGAGCCAGATCACTGATTAAAGTTCTTTTTCCATCCATAACATCACAGTGGTCCAAATTTTGTTTTCTCAAATTCCTAATGTAACTCCTCGAGTCCAAAGTTCTCTTAATGTTTCTACTTGTCAAATGGGCTTCTTTTTTTTTTAAGATTTTATTTATATGACAGAGAGAGATCACAAGTAGGCAGCGAGGCAGGCAGAGAGAGAGCGGGAAGCAGGATCCCCACTGAGCAGAGAGCTGAATGAAGGGCTCAATCCCAGGGCCCTGAGATCATGACCTGAGCTGAAGACACAGGCTTAACCCACTGAGACACCCAGGCGCCCCTCAAATGGGCCTCCTAAACATTGGTCTTTTCTTTTGCTCTGTTGCTAGACTTGAAACTGTGCAAGTTCCAAGAAAAAAAAGGTATAAGGTAGGTGACATTTCTCACGTACCTTTTCTGTGTTCCCCTTACTTCTTTTTATTTTTTATCCCTGAAGATGTGTTTTCCATTGCTGGTAGAAGGGTTTATGCCTAAAGGTATCTATATCAGTTATGTATTGTGGCAGCTTTAGAACATGAAGTCCCTTTTCCAGGCTGCAGACTGCTGACTTCTTGCTATGTCCTCACCTGGTGGAAGGGGTTAGGGAATTCTGTGGGGTGTTGTTTTTTTTTTTTTTTTTCTTAAATAAGAGCACTAAGTCCATTCATGAGAGCTCCAACTAATATGAAAGGTCTTTGACACTTCTCCAGAAGCAAAATCTATATCCCCTGTCATTGAATATAGGCTCTGGGAATGCTTGACAGCTAAAATATGGCAGAAGGGATGTTGGGACAATTTCTGGGTTTAGGTCTCAAGAAACTGGCAGCTTTTGTTTTCTGTCTCTTGAGATATTCATTCTTGGAATGCAGCCACCATGTTTGAGGAAGCTGGCAGACCCAAGGAGAGGTGGAAAGAGCCTAGTGAGTTGCAGCTGGCAGCCAGCACCAACTTTCCAGTCATTTGAGTGAGACTCTTAGGAGAGGATCTTCCAGCCCTATTCACGCAGCCCCATGTGGAGGAAAGATGAGCCTTCCCTGTAGAGCTCTGCCCAAATTTCTAATCTATGGGCAAATAAACGGTTGTTGCTGATGCAAGCCACTAAATTTTGTTTGGTAGCAGTGGGGGTTACAAAGCACAAAATAACTAGAATAAGTATTTCCACAAAAATGCTCTGAAACAAACCACCCGAAACTTGTGGGCTTCAAACAGCAGTCCTTTGTTTTCACGGATCTTCAGCTCGCCTAGACTAGCTCCACTTCATGTTCACCCAGTTTACACGACAAGTCTGAGGGATTATAGTCCCTGGGACAAACTCCTTCCATGGCATGGAAGAATTTTAAGAGGACAAGCAAGAGACACAAGGTCACTTAATGTCCATGCACAGAACTGGTCACTGTTGTTTCTGCTAACATGCGTTTGATCAAAGCAAGTCACTTAGGTCAAGCAGTGAGGAAACATATTTTGTCCCTGTAATCAGAGGAAGTGCAAAGTCACAGAACAAGGGTGTGATACAGGGAGTGAATAATCGGGACCAATTGTGCAATCTACCACAGCATCTGAGTAGAACTGAGCAACTTTGGAATGGGCTGAAAAGATCTCCATTTTAAAGCATCACTAGATTCTCTGAAATCCACTATCGAGATGTTTTACTGCTTTTAGAAAATTTAAGAATAAAATAAAAATTAATTCGAGAAGGAGAGAAAAAGGACTCATATACAAAACAAAACATTTTTTTAACCTTGAGTAGGCTAAGAAAAATGCTTAACTAACAAGGAATCAGATACTGATAAAACATGATTGTCTTTTTTTCCTGCCTAAACTGCATTCTGTGATATAATCTGGAGATTAATACTTTTGCTTTTGTAAAGTAGATTCTTTCAGAGGAAGTGTTTATCATATTCTTAGTATAATCATGGGTTTCCCATGAGGATAAAAATACTGTCTTTAGGGAGCAGCACAAAGATATAGCATTTTTTGTTGCCTTTCCAGAGATAGTGAAGATTAAATTGGGAAGCTAATTTATAGTATGTGAGTGTTTCTTTTTAGAGAACCTGGTTTGTGATAATATCATAAGATAGCAAAAACTCCTGATGGGACTGTGGTAGATTTGTACTGTCAACTTAGATAACCTGGAACTGCATAGCCTAGGATTACCTTCTCTGCATAGTTTTTGGTTAATATGGGCCACAGGAGACATTTTGGGTAAGATCTGAATGGTGGCAGTGAAGCACCATATTCTTTTTTATACTTGGAAGGACGGTGCAGGGTTACAGGTGCTGTTCTAATTCCCACATGTTTTTGCTGATCTACTAACTCACCCTGTTCGTATGGGTCAGCAGCTGGGGCCACAGCTCCTGTAGCTCCTGTGGCTCCTGCCAGACCATCTACAGCTTTTCCTACTCCTGTGCCAGTCAATACAGCTTCTGGGGAGACAGGCAGCTCTGCAGAGTTCCAACTATGTCTTCAGTGCTCACTTCGGCAGCACATAATACCAACTATGTCTTCAGCTTCTCTGACTACTGTGTCAAATCCATGTTCAGCATTGCGATGAAGGGTGCCAGGTTCTCCTTCACATCGCTGCATCACTGAACTGGAGGCTTGGGGGCAGTTAAAGAGTCACACAAGTTCTAGTTTGTCCTTGCATCCATCTTTTCTCCCCAACAGCCTATCATGCTGACTTCAGACCAAGGGCCTGGTGCAGAAGCAGCAGCCACACAAAAACGATTTAATCAGCTTCTTTGATTGTATAAGTTCAAATTCCTATAATAAACCCTTTGTTGTTACATAATTGCTTATGGTTTTGCTTCTCTGATCAAAACCCAACAGATACAAAGACCTTATGTAAAACTCAGCGTGATTTATTTTTTTCTAATATTTTTTCCAAATACCCAAATCCTTTAACCTATAGTAAATACTTACTAGCTGCTAGGCACTGTGGTAGCCCCTGAAGGAAATGGGATGAATAAGACAGATGATTCCTACACTAGGAAGCTCAGTTTGGGAACCATATATATTACTGAATTTTGTAAAGGAACTAATAACCACTGTTAAACATAATGACTGTTATTATTCAACTCCCAGAACAAACCTGAGTGCTCTAGTAATTTGTCTGTAACCTGTGATATGTATCTAGGTACAGTGTAGTTGCCTGATGACACATGTATATAACACTAGGGAATGGGGTAACATGACAATTACTTGCTATGACATCCCAGTAACATGTTGCAGTCTTAAGTGGCCTGGAAATGGTAAAACAAATTTTTCCCAAGCCCAGAGCATAATAATAGAAGCTATAAAAAAGTAATATTGCTAATAAAATAATGTAGGTTGAGAGGTCAGAAATCCAGCTTTCTCACTGGAACAAAGAAAATGATTCCTGGGTATTAGGGTTTTGGTGGTAGAGAGGTGAGAGGCTGTGCATTTTTCAGGCTATGGGCAAGTTTAGCACCAAACTATGGGAGGAGACACAGATACCATGTAACTTACCCTAACAGGGCATGAGGAAACTGCAATAATGCTGTTTATTGCAGCAGTGTTTTCTGTACACATATTCATAAGAGCTAAAAATGGCCTTGCAGTAGGTTAAATATATTATGTCACATCCATACTATGTAATACCGTGGAGCCATAAAAAAAGAATCAGGTATGTGTATATGAACTGATGATAGAAAAAGCTCTGAAACACATAAGTTGTTCAAGCAAGGATCCAGCTGCGAATAGTGTGCTACCATTTGGGTTTATAAAGAAATAAAAATAGCCTGTATACATAGTTGCTTGTGTAAGTATGGAGTATCTTTAGAAGGATTCAGAAAAGCTAGTAATATTTGTTGTTTCTGAAGGGGAGGACAAGTAGGCTGGGGAACAAGAATAAGAGGGAGACCTTTCACCAAATGCTCTTGCACATTTTCATTTTGCACCATGGGAAATTTAGTGATCCAATAAATGAACAAATACAGCAAAATGTAAAACATAGAGGGAAAATGGCCAGGTGAACGTAAAAGGCACTTGGAAGATAACTCACCTCTCTTGGGAGCCTCACAGAGAGAACTGGAACTGAGGAGAGTGAGAATGTATGCACTGGCCCTGCTATTTACTGCAGCATTTGTCCAAATGCCACATTTCCAAGTGCAGGGAAATGAGGGCTTGAAAAGAAAAGATCTTGCAAACAATATGGCACTGATCCAATCTGGGATGAAGAGGTCAAGGGTAATTATGTGCAGTAAAGACCATTACAAAGGAACATAGCTGCTTATTTGCTAGAGCTGATGGCTCCTCTTTTGACAAGTTCCCCAGTATAATGAGGAAACTGGAAGCTTGGGAGGTCTTTTTCAAAGACTACCCCATTCATTCACCATATAAACTATCAGAAACAAAACAAAACACAACCAAGAATCCAAACATCCTGGAGAGAACCTAAGGGACGTGTAAGTGCTGAATAATAAGTGCTGAAAACCACTGCCTGCTAAGAGCTAAGAACTGAGCTACTTGTTAACCACCTCAGGAGCACACTTAGTTAGCAGAACACAGCCTTGTATGACAGAGCCTCAGGGCTTAAAAAAGTTATCGAAGGAGAGAATCCCATTAGAACCTTCTGCGGGACTAGTTCAGACACTCCCACATCACACTGCATTGCTCAGAGAGTGCAATTCCCATCTCTTTTAGGAGAAATCAGCTTCTCCATTTGCTTTCTCAATCACAGACATTTCCATCTTCATGTCTGTCAAATCACAAACATACAAATTCCAAAGGCAGCTGCCTTTTCATCTGGAACAGAGAGAGGCAGCCAAAGTCCTACGTCTCCCCTCATAAAACCCTCCAGGCCCCAGAGTCTAGAAAGAACATATTTTTAACAGAAAATGCTCAGCCCTGTCCTGTCAGGATTGCAGTCTTGGTGTTTGTCATTATGCATACTTGAAAGGTTCAGAGGGAAAGGGGAGATGAAAGGATTTAGGACCCTCAGGCACACGAGAAGTTATCCCACCTCAATTAGCTTTTCCTCCACCCTGTCACTAGGTTTAAGGGGAACATGAAAGGAAACTGCAGCTGCAGGATGCCCCTTTGCCCATCCCCCTCCTAGTCCAACCTACTTTCATCTCTTGCCCTAAAAAATAAATAGGACACCGTGAGGATAGAGGGAGAAAAGAGTGGCTGGGTCACAAACCTCATTTTCCACCTCCACTCTTGCTCTCCTGTTTTAAGGCCATCTTTACCTGGACTTTACTCCCCTGCATTCATGATCTTTCTTTTAAGAGATTCAGTTTATTTTTGTAAGTCATAATTAAATACCAAGGGCAAAAAATGCTCTAAATTATAAAACACATCAACTTTCCTTTCAGAACATGGCTTTACATAATTATAACATGTTTGAGCTGGAGGAGAACTTACACATCATCTTTCTCAAATCTCTCATTTGCAGGCTACTGAAACCCAGAAAAGTTAACTGACCTGTCCAAGCTAGTTGCTGACCCAGTACTAGGAGAGAATTTGACTCCTGTCCAGGATGTTTATCAATAGACTTCAAAGTGAGAATTGTACCTTTTATTCTTTTTTATGCTGCATGCCTTATGCTGAATTTTGAGCATATTATAATAACACTCCATACCGAAAGTCAATTATCTAATAGTATCAACTGTCTATAGCACAAGAAAGAATCAGAAAGCAATGGAAAACGATCAAATACTCCAAATAAATGGCTTTGAGTTTATGTACTAAGTTTATCACTTCATATATAGGAAAGGTCCTCAAGCCTTTATTCAAAGTCTATTTACTGTAACATGGTACACAAGCCTAATAAGTTTGGTATTTGGTTTTTTTATTCACATGTTTAATAAAACATACATTGAACCCAGGCACTGTTCTTGGAGGTTAAGGGTTCAAAGGTAAGTAAGACACAGCCTCGGAGCTCATGTTTTATAATTGTAAGCCTACAATTCTAAGGCAATGTGCTTATATGCAGGTTGGTGCATGTGCTATGAGACCACGCAGTCCAGCTTAGGAGAGTCAGAGGAGGTGAAGTCTGCACTGGGCCTGGTAGGGGAAGTAGGTGTTTTTTGGCAAGGCAAAGCAAGGAAAAGTTCTAGGCAAACGGAATAGCATGTAAAAGTTAAAGGACATGGAAGAGTGTCATGTCTTCCAGGAAGTGCATGTTTTTATGTATGGAGAAGAGGGTAAATTTAAGGATAGGTGGACTTATATACCACTCCCAGGAGTTTCTTTTTAGTCTTCTTTGTAGTTTCTTTGACTAAGTTCTGGCCACTGGCTATAAATAAAAGTGGTATGTGAAACTCGCAGGCTGAGTCCTTAATGGAAAGGAGTATGCCCTTCTCATCCCTTTTCTTCCTTTTTGGTGACTGGAATGCAGCCTTGATGTCTGCAGGTAGAGCAATCATCTTGGAACACTGAGTAGAAATTGCATATTGGGGAGGGCAGAGCAGCAAAATTGAAAGGATTTGGGTCCCTGATGATTGTAGAGCTGCCAACTCAGTCCAGAAGTACTCTCATTTACATGCCAGAAAAATAAACTTCTATTTGATCTAAGCCACTGTTCCTTTGGGTTGCTGTCACTCACAGATTAGGAAAATGAATGGAAGAAATAACAAATTTGGGAGAGGGGAAGAATATAAATTTGGACAGGTTGATGTTGAATTGAGTGTGGAACCTCCAGATGGAGATATCAAGCCAACAGTCAGCTCTACAATCTGGAACTAAGAGAGAGGTTTGGGATGGAGACCCAAACTTAAAATGCCTAGTCTGGAAGTAACAGAAAAGTCATGGGTATGATTGTGAGTGAAAAGTGGATGACCAAGAAAGCAGTCAAAACTGGGGGTTAGAGAAGTCAATGTAGTAAAAAAAGGAAAGTGTATGTACTCTGGTACATATAAAGCCAGGGTCATAGGCGATGTGCTCAAGCCCAGCTGGAAGGAACAGCTTGGATGCATTTAGTGGACTATACTGATTGGTCAAGGCGAGAATGAAACGCAGATGGGGCAGAGGCCAGTGGTCTCTATACAGGCTTCCATGCTGTTGATGTAAGAACATTTAAAAGTGTGATCTGAGTATTTGGGACAACAGAGTAACTAACAGATTATCTGACACACCAGGAAACAATCAAGATATGAAGGTACAACATTAATAGACCCTGCATCATGAGTAGTTTCATACAATAACATGACCAGGAAAGTTTGACCCTAGCATGGGAGCTATCTTTCCTCTGCCTTGGTTATAAATATCTTTGTGGGGAAGGCAGGTACCTGCCAGAAGGCTAGTACATCTCTTCAGAGCAGGGCATGTCCCTACAGAAGCCAGTAGTTAACAATGTTTTGATTCTTCTCAGAGTTTTGTTTGGCTTTGCAACTGGCCTTGTCCTGTGAGAGAGGATAAGAGGGAAAAGAATAAAAGAAGGCAGGAGGGAAGGAGAAAGAAAGAGTGACAGTAAGTGAAAAAATACTTATTTGGAGGACTCAATAGTCATATAGTCTTTGTAGGATACATAAAATTCCTGTCACCTAGAATGCTTTTGTCCTCCTCGTTATATTTCCATTCTTTCAAGATCCATCTCACATTTTATCCTCTCCACCCAGACTTCTCAAGTCACCCTGTCCCATATTGATCTCACATTCATAAAAACTCAAACAGCACCACTACCTTATTTGTACTACATAAGAAGTAATTCAATTATGTACTGATTTTAAATTGTAATCTATGTGGAATCTTGTCTCTCCAAATAAATTATACACTCCTTGAGGAGAAGGGTTACATTGTACATGGCAGCTGTATCCTTTACATGTTACATCTATAGTAGTATTAAACAGATATTTCATGATGAAATTGAACCAATGGAGCATGTGAGTTGTGTAAATGTTATGATATACTTGCTAGTAGGAGCATCTCATGGTGGCTCTTTAAGCAGGAGTAAGTACACATTACACTCTTTGTTTTTCTTGTTTCATGTATATTGTAGAAAACATTTAAATAATCACCCAGAGTGCTAAGCTAACACTTCACGCCATAGCAACATAAGGGGATAGTTGCTTGTCCAACGTATAGTTTACGGGTTGACCCTTTGGCTTCTAAACATTTTTCATTTTTTTGGTGAAGTGATTTGCTTCAGCTAGTTGAAATGATTTAAAAATATATTTCATTTTTTTACAAATCAAAACCACAGTGAGATACCACCTCACACCAGTCAGAATGGCTACAATTAACAAGTCAGGAAATGACAGGTGTTGGTGAGGATGTGGAGAAAGGGGAACCCTCCCAGTGTTGGTGGGAACACGAGCTGGTGCAGCCATTCTGGAAAACAGGATGGGGGTTCCTCAAAAAGTTGAAAATAGAGCTGCCCTATGACCCAGCAATCACACTACTGGGTATTTACCCTAAAGATACAAATGTAGTCATCCAAAGGGGCGCATGCACCCTAATGTTTATGGCAACGATATCCACAATAGCCAAACTATGGAAAGAACCTAGATGTCCATTAACAGAGGAATGGATAAAGTAGATGTGATTGAGATACTGAGGGTTTCTGAAGGGGAGGAGAGTGGGAGGGATAGTGTGGCTGGGTGATGAACACTGGGGAGTGTATGTGCTAGGGTAAGCACTGTGAATTGTGTAAGACTGATGAATCACAGACCTATACCTCTGAAAAGAATAATACATTATATGTTAATAAAAATTTATGTTTTTAAAGTAAGAAATGGGAAAAGGGCTCAGATTTCTTTGTAATGACTATTAGACACAGTTTGAATCTTCCCATGCAGAATAGGGCTGAGACTTGGGGTCTGCAAATTTCTATGTAAATCCCGAAGCTCCTTGTAGATACTTTGACCAGAGTAATAAGGATTATGGTGGCCAAGGTGAACTGACTTCTCAGGCGGTGCCACAATGAAGGTAGAGATGCACCATCAGTCCTCTTTTACTGATAAATCATCAAGCAAACAGTAGTCTCTGTTTAACTGTAGAGATAGACCAAAAGGTCTCTAGGTAGAGTATACATAAAACCAGAAGACCAACCCAAATGATTCCAGAATGGAGTACAGAAAAAATAGAATTCCAATAATACAAAAAAACAAAGACAAAAAAAGAGTTCCAGATTAGTAGCTATTAATCTTAAATATGGGAACAGGAACCACCTGATCTTACAGAGATGTAAACAGTTGAAAATTGCAATAGCTGCTTTTTTTGAGCTGTAGTGCCAGGTACTACATTTTGCTCTTTAAGTAAATTATCTGTAATCCACAACAGTCCTACAAAAGTATTATTATCTCCATTGTATAGTTTTAAAAACACAGTCAAAATGATGCTAAGTAAACTGCTTAAGGTTGCAATGCTATTAAGGAGAGAGAACTGGGATAGAAACTCACATCCATCTGAAGCCAAATCTCATGTTTTATCTATACCCTTATAGTATGCTGAATTTCTGTACAGTGATTTAGTTTACAAAGGACTTCTTTTTCCCCCACTCCCCTCCCCTCCAAAACCTCAGTTTGTTTCTCAGAGTCTATAGTTTCTTATGGTTTGTCTCCCCCTCCAATTTCCCCCAACTCACTTCTCCTCTCCATCTCCCAGTGTCCTCCGTGTTATTCCTTATGCTCCACAAGTAAGTGAAACCATATGATAATTGACTCTCTCTGCTTGACTTATTTCACTCAGCATAATCTCCTCTAGTCCCATCCATGTTGATACAAAAGTTGGATATTCATCCTTTCTGATGGAGGCATAATACTCCGTTGTATATATGGACCATATCTTCTTTATCCATTTGTCTGTTGAAGGGCATCTTGGCTCTTTCCACAGTTTGGTGACTGTGACCATTGCTGTTATGAACACTGGGGTACAGATGGCCCTTCTTTTTACTGCATCAGTTTACAAAGAACTTCTATGTATATTATTTCTTCTGGTCATTATGTATGACAGGTTATTGTTATATCCACTTTGCAAATAAGGATAAATGAGAGCAAATCACTAAATATGGGTAAGCCCTAGTTTCCTCTGATGTAAAATGAAATAATAATGCCCACCATGAGTTGTTATTGGGGACTAGACATGTTTACAATGTCTAATTACTAGTCCACAATCATTGCATAATAAATGTTAGCTCTTTTTTTTTAAGATTTTATTTATTTATTTGACAAACACAGATCACAAGCAGGCAGAGGCAGACAGAGGAGGTAGGGGAAGAAGGCTCCCCACTGAGCAGAGAGCCCGATGTGGGGCTCGATCCCATGACCCCGAGATCATGACCTGAGCTGAAGGCAGAGGCTTCAACCACTGAGCCACCCAGGTGCCCCTAAATGCTAGCTCTTATATTGTTACTATCGTTGGCAAAGTTGTGAATTTCCCGAATCACCCAGCTTAAAGGTGACACATTCAAGACTCACGTGCAAATTTTTTTATCCTATCCCAGTGATCCATCTTCTATGGCTGAGTCCAGTGAAACCTCAGGAGGATTTCTCTACAGGACTATTTTATGCAAGACAAGCAGCACAAGGTATAGGCAAGAGTCAAGCACCAAAAAATCCTTACTCTACAATTGTTTCTTGACCTTGACTACACATAAGAATCATCTGGGAGTTTTTTTGTAGAAATCCTGATGCCCTAGCCACTCCCCAGAACAATGACATCAGAGTCATTGGTGGTGGGACCCAGGTATTAGTAATTTTTGGAATTCTCCAATATGTAGCTAGGGTTGAGAACAATTGACCTAGAGAAAACCATGACCAAAGATTCATTCATCATGAGGTATTTCTGACTCCCAATGGCCTTGTCATTCACATACAGCCTCACATTTTAACAACTTAGTTATGTGATGCTCTGCCTCTGGCAAATACTTTCTTCCTTATTAGGCCATCAGAACACAAATAAACAGTCCAAGAAAATACCATCCCATTTTCCTGATGAGAAAACCCATACCCATAGACAAAATTTGGATTATCCAAGATTGTGACTGAAATACAGACAAGTGAAGCTTTGCTTTTAGGCAAAATCCCACAAACCAGCCATGACTCTTTTATTTAAGACCTGAAGACAATGAAATCAGAAGTATTTTTTCCAGTAAGAGGTGAAAATAAACAGGCCTGGGGGGACTCTTAGGGAAAAGTCAGAGTGGATTTAGCATCAGCTTAGAAAGACTAGTGACTTGATTGTTAATTCTAACCATTCTCAACTGTCCATTAGCCCAGTATTTAGCCTGTGTATTTTCTAAAGATAAGAACCATCTATTTCTCATCAGACTCTGGATTTGCAAAACAAAACAAAATAAAACAAACACTCCTTCACCAAAACTAGATCAAAAGAGGTATTGGGCTTGGATATTAAAATATTACATATGTCACATACATGGGACAACCATTCCCAATCACTGGGTAAGTATTCCTGTTTCCCATTTATAAGAGAGTTTTAGAGAAGGCCTGTACTCTTTTTGCCTGCTTTTTTCTAGTCCACAGTAATTTCAGTTGTATCCTCCTCCATCTAACTCTTCGATGGCTGTTGGCATCCTTTCCTCTTAGAGTGGAAGCTGTTGGATCTAAAGTGTAGGTCTTTGTCAATTGCCATCAAATCATTTCACAGTTACTTGAGAGTCATGCTGCTTATTTAATTTTTAAATGTCCTGAAATATCAGGTGTGCAATTTGTAGTGGAAATGTAACAATAGACCATTTTTTCTAATGGGATTTCAACAGGGACGAAACTAGAGGGATAAATCTGGTTCTCTAAGTCATTAAGAATATAGGGCATGCTGGTTCCAAAAAGTTCCCTAATAAGGAGAATTATGTAGCAAAGAAGAAAAAAAAATACAGGTACTCAATTATCATAATTACTTATTTTAGAAAAAGATAAAAGTTATAGATTTTTTTTAAAGATTTTATTTATTTATTTGACAGAGAGAGAGATCACAAGTAGACGGAGAGGCAGGCAGAGAGAGAGAGGTGGGGGAAGCAGGCTCCCTGCTGAGCAGAGAGCCCGATGCGGGACTCAATCCCAGGACCCTGAGATCATGACCTGAGCCGAAGGCAGCGGCTTAACCCACTGAGCCACCCAGGCGCCCCAAAAGTTATAGATTTTGATGAAGAATATATTTTTAATTTTGTTTTTATTTTTTAAAGATTTTATTTATGTATTTGACAGAGAGAAACACAGCAGGAGAGGGAATACAAGCAGGGGGAGTGGTTGAGGGAGAAGCAGTCTTCCCCCTGAGCAGGGAGCCTGATGCGGGGCTCTATCTCAGGACCTTGGGATCATGGCCTGAGCTGAAGGCAGTCGCTTAACGAATGAGTCACCCAGGCGCCCCTATATTTTTTATTTTAGATCAATAAATCATGATCTTGTTCAGTTGTGTTTAGGAAAAGATTCTTCCCTATTGAAGAAACCTAAATAGGGTTGGTTTGTAGTTTATTGGAAAAACCCATTCAGGCCATTTGTTAACAATAACCATATAAAATTAACCAGTATCTAAACAAGGCAAAACTGCTTTTATTTTTTAAAATTACTGGTGATAGAGATATATTTATGTATATGGAAGGAAGATGTCATATTTACTAGAAGGAAAATGCAACCTTAAGGATGAACAAGAAACAAACTGAAATCTATACTGTACACATAAACCATGTTTGGTCAGGGGCAGCTGACATTTTGTAAGGCTAAACTGTAAGTCTTTTCTTTGTTAGGATTTCTTCAAATTTTAAATTAGTTCTATATAACCATCCAAAGCCAGTATTTTTTTTCTTTTTGTTATGCTTTTCTACCTTCAGTAATTAACAATGATCACAAACAAATCAAGAAACAAAATTAAATGGGTAATGCTGGGTACATCTATTTTTACAGTGTAAAGATATCTTAAATTAGTGACTAAAGGAAGGAAATTCATTTGCCTTAAGTAGTATATGGGTAATCTCATCATTCTACATCTCTTTGTTCTTCAACAAGACACTCTTAGTCATATTTAGGGAGCTATGGTCACATCCATTAAATAAGTCCAATTATAAATGTCAAGCAACCCTCTCTCCCTCTTCATTTGCTTCTTTCATTACTTAAGAGCAAATTTCACAGGAGGCCAGCTTGTGGTTAAAATGTATGTGAGACTATAACCATAATCCATGAGAACATAAAAGTTTAGCTTTATGAGTTATAAACTTATTTGATGTCATTTGAGAAATTCTGTCCTTTTAGCTATATTTCTTCAGTCTTTTTTGGGTAGCTCATTAAGTGGAAAATCCTTCTTTTTTAAAAAAAAATATTTTATTTATTTATTTGAGAGAGAGACAGAGATAATGACAGCACAAACGGGGAGGAGAGGAAGAAGCAGGCTCCCTGCTGAGCAGGGAGCCCAATGAGGCACTGGGATCATGACCTGAGCCCAAGGCAGATGCTTAACTGACTGAGCCACCCAGGTGCCCCAGATAGCTGGGTTCTTAACTAGAGTCCCAAGAAGAATTTTCTGGGGCACCTAGATGGCACAGTCACTTAAGCATCTGCCTTCAGCTCAAGTTATGATCCCAGGGTCTTGGGATTGAACCCCATATCAGGCTCTCTGCTCAGTGGGGAGTCTTCTTCTCTCTCTTCCCCTACCCCCACTCATATTCTCTATCTCTCACTTTCTCGTTCACTCTCTCTCTGTGTCAAACAAATAAAGTCTTTTAAAAAAAGATCCCAGCTATTAAGATTCTCACCACAAAAGGCCTTGAGCCAGTTCCTGCTTATGCACTGGGAACGTGAGCTCCACAGAATGAGGGTTCTTTTCTGAAGATGAGACATCAAGTGCTCCTGGAAGGATAAGGAATTCTTCACTGAGAAAATGATCTGGGTTGACAAGCATTGTATGTTTGTTCAGTGTCAATTTAGCTGAGCCAAAACTACATTTCTCCAGAATTTCCTTTCCTGCAAAGTTCTGGGCTAAGATGGGCCACAAGAGATATTTTGTATCAGATTAAGAAAATACAAATGAAGCAGAGCCATCTTCTTATCCTGAATAATCAAGATAGTGCACACAGTGTTGTTGCAGCTCATACAGCTTCTCTCTTATCTGCTGCCTTACCTGTTAGGTGCTGAGCTCACAGATCCTCTAGTTCCTGCCTCCTACCACTTTTCCAGTTCCTGGGACATTTGAGTGTTTAGCTTTGAGATGAAGGGTGGCAACTTATGTAGGAAACTCCCATCATCAGACATGGAGGCTTAAAGGTCAATGGTGAGAGACAAACATGGTTCCAGTTAATCTTTGGGGTTCCAGCTCAACCTTGCAAGTTCTAACTTACCTTTGTTTCCTCTACTTTATGTTTGTCATCCCTTCTTGAATACTGGCCCTGTCAGTGCGGATTTAGCATCAGTTTGGGCTCTAGCACCAGACTCAAAAGCAACAGCTTCACGTGGGCTGTTTAACAGCTTCCACAATTGCATGTGATAAAATTCCTATAATAAATCCCTTAATATTGCTATCTATAGATATAGATATTAATAGATTTATGTAACTGAAAGAGAGATAGTAATAGGGAGTGATGAAAATGAAAAAAAGGGATAGATATCTCTTACTGATTCTGCTTTCCAGATGAGACTGTGACTGATACTAGAAGCCTGGACTCTATAAGAACTTGGAGGAGCACCTCAAGGGGAAGGAGCTTAACTCATAGTAACTAAGGGAAGCAGGTTATACCTAAGTGTCAGTTCTATTGCCGCTGTCTCAAGGTCTGGCTCCACTGCTGATTCCTGCCCTTTGTTCAAACTACAGTCTGTCATATTGTTTCACCCCGCCCTTACCCCTGCACTTGATGACATCTCAGCTAGCCCTGTTGACTATTGTTGCTTTGACTCCTGTTTTTGGCCATTTTTTCTTGACTTTATTCCTGGATCTTCCCTCTGTGTGTGTGACTGCACCGATCACTGTAGTCCTCCTACAACTTTGGGGCCTATGATAATACATTTGTGGCCACATCTCCTGTCCCAACTACCCCCTCATCATAGTCTGCTACTGTCTCTGGAAAGCAATACCTTAAACCTCTATTATGTTGACTTCTGTACTAAGAAAAACGTCATCACACAGAAAGCTTGAGGTGGGAGGGTAAGAAATGAGGGATTCAGAATTGTGGTGAACAAAAAAAGGCAAGCCTAAGTAGGAGATCACACTGGTAGCCACTGGTTATCCAAGGAATAGCAAGAAAGCTGGCATGCCTTAAGAGACTCTGGAGAGTTGTGGTTGATGTTCATTTTTTTTTTATTATGTTCAGTTAGCCATTGTATGGTACATCATTAGTTTTTGATGTAGCATTCATTGATTCATTAGTTGTGTATAACACCCAGTGCTCATCACAACATGTGCCTTCAATACCCATCACCCAGTTACCCTCATCTCCCAACCCCCTCCCCCTCTGAAACCCTTAGTTTCTTTCCTGGAGTCCATAGTCTCTTATGGTTCATCTCCCTCTCTGATTTCTTCCCATTCAGTTTTTCCTCCCTTCCCCTGTGGCCTTCTGTGCTATTCCTTATGTTCTGCATATGAGTGAAACCATATGACAGTTGTCTTTCTCTGCTTAACTTTGTTCACTCAGCATAATCTCCTCCAGTTCCATCCATGTCGATGCAAATGGTGGTTATTCATCCTTTCTGATAGCTGAGTAATAGTCCATTGTATATGTGGACCACATCTTCTTTATCCATTCATCTTTCAAAGGGCATCTTGGTTCCTTCCATTGTTTGGCTATTGTGGACATTACTGCTATGAATATTGGGTTGCATGTGCCCCTTCTTTTCGCTACATCTGTGTCTTTGGAGTAAATACCTAGTACTGCAATTTCTGGGTCATAGGGTAGTTCTATTGTTAACATCTTGAGGAACCTCCACACTGTTTTCCAGATTGGCTGCACCAGCTTGTATTCCCACCAACAGTGTAAGAGGGTTCCCCTTTTGCCACATCCTCGCCAACATTTGTTGTTTCCTGTTTTGTTAATATGGGCCATTCTAACTGGTATAAGGTGGTATCTCATTGTGGTTTTGATTTGTGTTTCTCTGGTGGCTAGCAATGTTGAACATTTTTTCATATGTCTGTTAGCCATTTGTATGTCTTCTTTAGAGAAGTATCTGTTCATGTCTTCTCCCCCCCTTCTTTTTACTTGATTATTTGTTTTTTGAGTGTTCAGTTTGAGAAGTTCTTTGTAGAACTTGAATACCAAACCTTTATCTGTAATGTCATTTGCAAATATCTTCTCCCATTCCATGGATTTTCTCTTAGTTTTGTTGACTGTTTCCTTTGCTGTGCAGAAGCTTTTTATCTTGATGAAGTCCCAAAAGTTCATTTTTGCTTTTGTTTCCCTTGCCTTTAGACATGTATCTTGAAAGAAGTTGTTGTGACCAATGTCAAAGAAGTTACTGCCTATGTTCTTCTGTAGGATTTTGGAATCCTGTCTCACATTGAGGTATTTCATCCATTTTGAGTTTATCTTTGTGTATGGTATAAGAAAATACTCCAGTTTCATTCTTCTGTATGTTAGCTGGCCAATTTTCCCAGCACAACTTATTGAAGAGACTGTCTTTTTTCTATTGGATATTTTTTCCTGCTTTGTCAAAGATTAGTTGACCATAGAGTTGACAGTTCGTTTCTGGAGTCTCTGTTCTATTCCATTGGTCTATGTGTCTGTTTTTGTGCTAATACCATGCTGTCTTGTTGATCTCAGCTTTGTAATATAGTTTGAAGTCAGACAATGTGATGTCCCAGCATTGTTTCTCTTTTTCAACATTCTCTTGGTGATTCAGGGTCTTTTCCGGTTCCATATAAATTTTAGGATTGTTTGTTCCAGTTCCTTGAAAAATGCCAATGGTATTTTGATAAGGATGGCTTTGAAAGTGTAGATTGCTCTGGGCAGGACAGACATTTTAACAATGTTTATTCTTCCAATCCATGAGCAACTTTTTCCATCTTTTTGTGTTTTCTTTGATTTCTTTCATAAGTGTTCTTAGATTCTAGAGTATAGATCTTTTACCTCTTTGGTTAGGTTTATTTCTAGGTATCTTATAGTTTTTGGTGCTATTATAAATAGAATCAATTCCTTAACTTCTCTTTCTACAGTTACATTATTAGTGTATAGAAAAGCAACCAATTTCTGTGCATTGATTTTATATCCTGCCACATTGCTGTATTGCTATAAGAGCTCTAGTAATTTGGCGGTGGAATCTTTTGGGTTTTCCACATAAAGGATCATGTCATCTGTGAAGAGAGAGAGTTTGACTTCTTTTTTGCCAACTTGAATGCCTTTTATTTCTTTTTGTTGTCTGACTGGTAATCTTAGGACTTCTAGCACTATGTTGATGTTCTAAAGAAAGAGTTGTTGAGGAGCTTAACACAAAATTCACATACTTCCCAAGTCTGAAGAGAGGATGCCTTGAGGTGTGTGACTTGCTCAGTTGGTAGAGCATGTGACTCTTGATCTCAGGATCATGAGTTCAAGCCCTATGTTGGGGATAGAGTTTCCAAAAAAATAAATAAATAAATAAAAATAAAAACAAACAAAAGCAAAAAAACAAAGTTATGAAGAGAAGCTGCTTTGCAAACAGAGTAATTGATAGTGCCACTCTTCACAACTGGGACAATGTGCCATGACTTAAATGTGACAGCATATTGCTTTGCCAGAACATTCCTTTGTAATGGTAAGCTTAGAACTGAGATTTTTCTTTTGTTTATAATAATTTTTGACCTCTAAAGTTTCAACCTCATGTTCAAAGAAGTAGCCTTTTGTGAAACTTTTTTTATTTTATTTTTTTAATTATGTTCAGTTAGCCAACATAGTACATCATTAGTTTTTTGTGTAGTGTTCAATTTAAAACAAAGCCTTATAGGAAATCAATTAAATTTATAATAATATTAAAAATTAGTAATAAATTTAACAAAAAAGTGTAAAACATATACTCTGAGAACTAAAGAATATTGCTGAAAGAAATTTAAGAAGATCTAAATAAATGAAAAGACATTTCTTGCTCATGAACGGTTAAGATAACATTACACCACAAATTGATCTACAGACTCAATGCAATCCCTATCAAAATCCCAGTCAACTCCTTTGCAGAATTTAATAAGCTCATCCTAAAATTCATGGGGGAAATGAGAGGGTGAGAGGGACCCAAAGTAGTCAAAACAATCTTGAAAAGGAAGAGCAAATTTGGATGACTCACATCACCCAATTTCAAAATTTACTACACTGCAGCAATAACTAACAAAGTGTAGTACTGACATAAGGATAGACTGATAGTGGGGCACCTGGGTGGCTCAGTGGGTTGAGCCTCTGCTTTCGGCTCGGGTCATGATCTCGGGGTCCTGGGATCAAGTCCCGCATCGGGCTCTCTGCTCTGCAGAGAGCCTGCTTCCTCCTCTCTCTCTCTGCTTGCTTCTCTGCCCACTTGTGATCTCTGTCAAATGAATAAAATCTTAAAAAAAAAGGATAGACTGATAGATGAATGGAATAGAATTTAGAGTTGAGAAATAAACCCTTACATTTACAGTTAACTGATTTTTGACAAGGGTGTCAAGACAATTCAGTAGGGGAAGCAATAGTCTTTTCAATAAATTGTGCTGAGACAGGGCGCCTGGGTGGCTCAGTGGGCTAAGCCTCTGCCTTTGGCTCAGGGCATGATCCCAGAGTCCTGGGATCGAGCCCCGCATTGGGCTCTCTGCTCAGCAAGGAGCCTGCTTCCCCCTCTCTCTCTGCCTGCTTCTCTGCCTACTTGTGATCTCTGTCTGTCAAATAAATAAATACAATCTTAAAAAAAAAAGGTGTGCTGAGACAACTGGATATCTACATGCATAATAATGAAGTTAGATCTCTACTTCACATCTTATATAAAAATTAACTCAAAATGGATGAAAGACTTTTTTAAGAAAGATTTTTATTTATTTATTTGACAGAGAGAGAGCCAGAAAGAGGGAGAACAAGCAAGGGGAACAACAGAGGGAGAGGGAGAAGCCAGCTCTCTGCTGAGCAGGGAGCCCATTGAGGGCTCAATCCCAGGACCTGGGATCATGACATGAACCGAAGGCAGATGCTTAACCCACTGAGCCACCCAGACACCCCACAAAATGGATCAAAGACTTAACTGTAAGAGCTGAAACGATAACATTCTCAGAAGAAAAACACATATTATTTGAGATCTTAGATTAGGCAAGATATAATATCAAAAACAGCAACAAAAGAAAAAGCATAGATCAGTTAGAAATTACCAAAATTAAAATCATTTGTGCTTTAAATCAGACAATAAAAAGAAATAAAAGGCATTCGAATCGACAAAGAAGTCAAACTCTCACTCTTTGCAGATGATATGATACTTTATGTGGAAAACCCAAAGACTCCACTCCAAAATGGCTAGAACTCATATAGGAATTCAGTAAAGTGTCGGGATATAAAATCAATGTACAGAAATCAGTTGCATTTCTATACACCAACAAGACAGAAGAAAGGGAAATTAAGGAGTCGATCCCATTTACAATTGCACCACAAACCATAAGACACCTAGGAATAAACCTAACCAAAGAGGCAAAGAACGTGTACACAGAAAACTGTGAAGTACTCATGAAAGAAATTGAGGAAGACACAAAGAAATGGAAAAACGTCCCATGCTCATGGACTGGAAGAAAAAATATTGTGAACATGTCTATGTTACCTAAAGCAATCTACACATTTAATGCAATGCCTATCAAAATACCATTGATTTTTTTCAAGGAAATGGAACAAATAATCCTAAAATTTGTATGGAACCAGAAAAGACCCCAAATAGCCAGAGGAAAGTTGAAAAAGAAAACCAAAGTTGGTGGCATCACAATTCCTGACTTCAAGCTCTAATACAGAGCTGTAATCATCAAGGCAGCATGGTACTGGCACAGAAACAAACACATAGATTAGTGGAACAGATACAGAGCCCAGAAGTAGACCCTCAACTCTATGGTCAACTAATCTTTGACAAAGCAGGAAAGAATGTCCAATGGAAAAAAAGGCAGTCTCTTCAACAAATGGTGTTGGGGAAATTGGACAGCCACATGCAGAAGAATGAAACTGGAACATTTCCTTACACCACACACAAAAATAGACTCAAAATGGATGAAGGACCTCAATATGAGACAGGAATCCATCAAAATTCTTGAGGAGAACACAGGCAGCAACTTTTTCTACCTCAGCCGCAGCAACTTCTTCCTAGAAATATTGCCAAAGGCAAGGGAAGCAAGGGTAAAAATGTACTATTGGGACTTAATCAAGATCAAAAGCTTTTGCACAGCAAAGGAAATAGTCAACAAAACTAAGACAACCGACAGAATGAGAGAAGATATTCACAAATGACATATCAGATTAAGGGCTAGTATCTAAAATCTATAAAGAATTTATCAGACTCAATACCCAAAGAACACATTATCCAATCAAGAAATGGGCAGAAGACATGAACAGACATTTCTGCAAAGAAGACATCCAAATGGCCAACAGACACATGAAAAAGTGCTCAACATCATTTGGTATCAGGGAAATACAAATCAAAACCACAATGAGATACCACCTCACACCAGTCAGAATAGCTAAATTAACAAGTCAGGAAATGACAGATTTTGGCAAGGATGCAGAGAAAGGGGAACTCTCCTACAGTGTTCGTGGGAATGCAAGCTGGAAAACAGTAGGGGGGTTCCTCAAAAACTTGAAAATAGAGCTAAACTATGATCCAGCAATCACACTACTGGGTATTTACCCTAAAGATACAAATGTAGTGATCTGAAGGGGCACGTGCATCCAAATGTTTATAGCAGCAGTGTCCACATAGCCAAACCATGGAAAGAACCTAGATGTTCATCAACAGATGAATGGATAAAGATGTGGAAAATATATACAATAGAATACTGTGCAGCCATCAAAAAAACCCAAAATCTGGGGCGCCTGGGTGGCTCAGTGGGTTGAAGCCCCTGCCTTCAGCTCAGGTCATGATCCCAGGGTCCTGGGATGGAGCCCCGCATCGGGCTCTCTGCTCAACAGGGAGCCTGCTTCCTCCAGTCTCTCTGCCTGCCTCTCTGCCTACTTGCGATCTCTGTCAAATAAATAAATAAATCTTAAAACAAAAAAAAAAAAACCAAAATCTTACTATTTGTAATGACATGGATGGAACTAGAGGGTATTATGTTGTGCAAAATAAGTCAATCAGAGAAGGACAATTATATTGTCTCTGATATGAGGAATTTGAGAGGCGGTGGGGGAGGGGATCGTGGGGGAAGGGAGGGAAAAAAATGAAACAAGATGGGACCGGGGAGTGAGACAAACCATAAAATACTTTTAATCTCAGGAAACAAACTGAGGGTTGCTGGGGGGTCAGGGCAGAGGGATAGGGAGGCTGGGTTATGGACATTGGGGAGGGTATGTGCTATGGTGAGTGCTGTGAATTGTGTAAGCCAGATGAGTCACAGAACTCTACCCCTGAAGCAAATAATACATTATATGTTAGTAAAAAAATCATTTATGCTTTAAAGGACACTATTAAGAAATGAAAAGGCAATAAGGAGGATGTTAAAAATTTTTTTCAAATCACATATCTGAATAAAAAAACTTACTTAAGACATATTTTTAAAAACTCTTGTACCTTAATAATAAGAGACAAATAACACGATCTAAAAATGAGCAAATAATGTAAATAGACATTTTTCCAATGAAGATATACAAATGGCCAATAATCACATGGAAAAATGCTCATCATCACTAACCATCAGAATGATATGAATTAAAACCACAACGAGATATCACTTCATAAGCAATTAAGATGGTGAAGGAGGGATGCCTGGGTGGCTCAGTTGGTTAAGCCGCTGCCTTCCGCTCAGGTCATGATCCCAGCGTCCTGGGGTTGAGTCCCACGTCGGGCTCCTTGCTCGGCGGGAACCTGCTTCTCCGTCTGCCTCTGCCTGCCACTCTGTCTGCCTGTGCTCACTCTGACAAATAAATAAATAAAATCTTAAAAAAAAAAGATGGTGAAGGAGTAGGGGAACCCTAAGCTTGCCTCATCTGTTGAACACAGATAATTATCAAGTCATTCTTTTTTTTTTTTTTTTTTTTTTTATCAAGTCATTCTTAACACCCAAGAAATCAATCAGTCCTCAGACTGAGAGAACAAAACTGCAATTCTGAAAGTAGAAAAGCTACCCCCTTCTGGAAGATGGGAGGTGCAGAGTTGATTTTGGGGAGATAAGAACTATCTTTTCTGGTTCCCCAGTGCCTTGTCTGGCTACCTCTCATGCTTAGGCTCGCCCAAGTTGAGAATGTCTCCCATTCCATGGAGTGCTCCTACTGCTGCTGGGAGAGTATGATGGGTTTCTGGTACCAATGCCAGCAGTGCCACAACTACCAGCTCTGCCAAAACTCCTTTTGGCATGGCCATGCCAGCAGCCCTCACAGCAACCTATACCAGATGAAGGAGCACTCCTCTTGGAAATCCCCTGCAAAGAAGCTGAACCAAGCAATTAATAAATCTTTGGGATGCATACCCACCAGAGAAACCCCACATCCTATTTTTCCTGAGCAACCAGAGAAACCACTTGACGTTGCAAATATAGTTCCACCTTGCCCACTGGCTAATATGAATGACACCATGGTGAGCCACACGTCCTCCGGAGTGCCAAACCCCACCAAGAACAACTGAAAGAATCTGCTTGTGAGTGGTGCCTGGGGTAGAAGCTCTTCATTTGTTACAAGCAGTAAATATAGTGTCAAAGCAGATTAGGCACTTTTGAGATTTTTTAAAAATATTAAACAATATTTTGATGATCATGAAAAAAAATTCCTTACCATTGTTTTTAATCGCATTTAGTCACATAATTTATAGTAGCATAGGTTTATACAAGATGTTTAAGACTGGTTGCTAACTTAGTCTTATATTTTCTTTGAAAACAGAGAATAAGGGAGTTAGTTATGAGTTAAAGAATATTTCAGGATGACAAGTTGACTATAAACACAAAAGGTACACTGATAGCAATTCTACAAATAGCAACTATGAATATAACTTATTTAAGCCTATTGGTTCACAGTTTTAAAAGCACTCTCATTTCTTTTAAGTACTATAAATGATTCATGAAAGTCTACTGTGGACAATGATACATTCAGTCCACCTAGTTAATGGGTGGAGAATAAATTTATGTGATCATCCAATTCAGAGTCTGATTTGGGTTCAAAAACAAACTGTTCCAAAACAGTCACAAGTGGCATAATCAGTTCCTCAGATAACACAGCTCCTAAAACTCTCATCCCCTGGGTGACCCTCCTTTTCTGCGTTGACTTATACACGCCTTTCTTTTAAAGAAGAAAAAGTATAAAATTTCACCAAAATTCTTAAAGTCACCGTTTGTATAGCACTAAATGATGATAACTTTGGCATCTGACATTACAGTCACTTTTGTTACAAATTCTTCATTCTGTGTCAAGGCGAGATGGGAAGAATAAGATTCCCAAAGGCAGAGTCTTGAGTTATGAAGTATCCAGATGAGTGTGCACGTGTGTGCAGCATAGCTGCCTTTTATTGGGCTGCAATATGCTGCTGCTCAGCATGATCCTGAAAGTCCTTAAGAAAGGGTCTCAAGGGTGCAGTGCTCACTCCAGGATGATTAGTTGAAGATTGGTTCTGCATTAGTAGAGGGGCAGACGGGAGGGAGCCCTGCTTAGGGAAAGCACCACAAGGTATTATAAGTGGGGAAGTGCAAAATCTAAAGTTATAGAAGTCCACCAACACCATGGTCATGCCCGGCTTAAAGGTCCTCCATTGGAGAAGGAGGGCAGAGACATGGGAGTGGAAAGCATGATCTGAAGATCCCTTGGGTCACAAGAATGGGTGCTGCCAATGCGCTGCACAGTTCCCAGGCTTAGGGACAGGGACTCCAGCTGAGGGCAGCAAGCCTGGGTGCCGGCTCTACGTTCTGCCTTGCCATAAATTATGAACCACTGTGGGGTTGTGGGACCATTTTCCTTGCACAGGCGGCAAATAGCAAAAGTGCAGTGAGACCCTCCCCCAGGGGATCAGCACAGGCCCATACTGCTGGAGTCCCTAAAATGTGGAGTTTTAAAACCCAACCATGCACCTGAGATAAAACAGCTTGGACATAGGCAGGGTGAAGGGAGGGATCTGAGAAACTGGGAACACAAGAGAAACTGGGAACACAAGAGGGGTGATTGTTTGCTCTTTCATCAGAGCTTCCTGAAGAGTAGTGGGAATGAACTCTCAGCTCTGGGTTACAGAGCAGGATGCCACAATTTTCATCCTGCCCATCAGTTTTTAAGTCTTCATGGAGCAAAACAGGCCCACCTAGTGGTGGCCAGAGCCACTTGTACCAAGCCCTGCCCAGCTGCACCCTGCAGGCACATACATCTCCATTAGGTCAAGCCTTCCTGAGAGTCAGTGCAACAGGCCCCCTCCCCCAGAAGAAGAATATAAAAACCTCACACACACCAAGTCTACTGATCATGGAGGGCTGCAGAGCTTCAGCTCTAGGAGAAATAGGATCCAGCTTCCTTTTTATTTTTACTTTTTTTAATTTTTCTAGTTCATTTTTAAATTATTTCTAAATTTTTTAGTTACATATATTTTTCATATATTTTTAATTTTTATTTTTGGGTGTAACTTCTCTTAACAAGCAGACCAAAACACACCCAGGATCTAAGTGTTTTTTGTTTTGGGGGATTTTTTTTTTTCTGGACAAAATGACAAGAAGGAGGAATTTATCCCAAAAGAAAGAACAAGAAGTAGAACTAATGGCCAGAGATTTAATAAATACAGATAGAAGTAAGAAGTCTGAACTAAAATTTAAAACAACAATTATAAGGATACTAGCTGGGCTTGAACACAACATAGAAGACACTAGAGAGTCCCTTACTGTAGAGATTGAAGAAGTACAATCTAGTCAAGCTGAAATTAAAAGTGCTACAATCAAGATGCAAACATGAATGGATGCCATAACAAGAAGGATGGATGAAGCAGACAAAGAATCCATGATACAAAAGATAAAATTATAGTAAATGATGAAACTGAAAAAAAGAGGGAAACAAAGGTAATGGACCATGAAGGTAGACTTAGGGAACTCAGTAACTTATTAAGACATAATGACATTCATATCATAGAAGTCACAGAAGATTAAGAGAGTGATAAAGGGGCAGAACATTTATTTGAGCAAATTAGAGCTGAAAATTTCCTTAATCTGGGGAAGGACACAGACATCAAAATACAAGAAACACAGAGAACGCCCATTAAATTCAGCAAAAGCTGGCCATTGTCAAAGCATATCATAGTCAAATTCTCAAAATACCAATGAAAGAATCCTGAAAGCAACAAGGGGAAAAAAAGTCCTTAACCTAGAAGGGAAGACAGATTGGTTTTGCCACAGATCTGTCTACAGAAGCTTGGCAGGCCAGAAGAGAATGGTGGGATATGTTCAATGTGCTGAGTGGGAAAAATATGCAGCCAAGAATCCTTCATCCAGCAGGGCTGTCATTCAAAATAGAAGGAGAGATAAAGAGTTTCCCAGACAAACAGAACCAGGAGTTCATGACTACCTAATTAGCCCTGCAAGAAATATTGGGGGGGGGGCTGTTTGAGTGGGAAAAAAATACCAAAAGCAGCAAAGACTAGAAAGAAATAGAAAATATCACCAGAAATGCCAGCTCTACCAGTAATACAATGGCCCTAAATTCATATCTTTCAATAATCACTCTGACTGTAAGTGGACTATAAGCTCCAATCAAAAGACATAAGGTATCAGAATAGATTTAAAAAAAAAAAACAAGATCCATCTATATGCTGCCTACAAGAGATTCATTTTACACCCAAAGATACCTGCAGATTAAAAGTGAAAGGATGGAGAACCATCTATCATGCTAATGGATGTCAAAAGAAAGCCAGAGCAGCCATACTTATATCAGACAAACTAGATTTCAAACCAAACACTAACAAGAGATGAAAAGGGCACTATATCATAATCAAGGGGTCTATCCATCAAGAAGACCTAACAATTGTAAATATTTATGCCCCTATCTTGGGAGAAGCCAAATATATAAATCAATTAAAAACAACCTTAATGAAACTCTTTAATAATAATACAAAAATAGTAGGGGACTTTAACACCCCACTTACAGCAATGGATAAATCTTTTAAGCAGAAAATCAACAAGGAAACAATGGCTTTGAATGACATACTGGACCAGATGGACTTAACAGATATATTCAGAACATGTTATCCTTAAGCAACAGAATACACATTCTTTTCAAGTGCATACAGAATATTCTCTAGAATAGATCATATACTGAATCACAAATAAGGCCTCAAGAAGTACAAAAAGATTGTGATCATACCATGCATATTTTCAGACACCATGCTTTGAAATTTAAAGTCAGCCACAAGAAAGAATTTGGAAAGATCACAAAAACATATGGAGGTTAAACAACATGGTACTCAAGCATGAATGGGTCATCCAGGAAATCAAAGGAAAGAGAAACAGAAATAAAGAAGAAAAGGAACAGCAAATAAAGCAGCAAATAAAGCAGAAGAAGGGAAATAATAAAGATTAAAGCAGAAATAAGTAATAGAACAGATTAAAGAAACTAAGAGCTGATTCTTTGAAAGAATTAATATAATGGATAAACCCCTAGCCAGACTTATCAAAAAGAAAAGAGCAAGGTCCCAAATAAATAATATCATGAATGAAATAGGAGAGATCACAACAAACACCACAGAAGTACAAACATTTATAAGAGAATATTATGAAAAATAATTTACCAACAAACTAGGCAATCTGGAAAAATGGACAAATTCCTAAACACATACAAAGTACTAAAACTGAAATAGGGAGAAATAGGAAAAAAAAAAAGAAAATTTGAACATCCATAACCATAAAAGAAATTGAATTGCTGATCAAATATCTCCCAACAAACAAAAGTCCAGGACCAGATGGCTTCCCAGGGGAATTCTACCAGACATTTAAAGAAGAGTTAATTCCTATCCTTCTCAAACTGATCCAAAAAATATAAATGGGAGGAAAACTTTGAAACTCCTTCTACAAAGCCACCATTACCTTGATTCCAAAACTAGACAAAGACCCCACTGAAAAGGAGAGGGGCGCCTGGGTGGCTCAGTGGGTTAAAGCCTCTGCCTTCGGCTCAGGTCATGATCCCAGGGTCCTGGGATCGAGCCCCACATCGGGCTCTCTGCTCAGCGGGAAGCCTGCTTCCCCCTCTCTCTCTGCCTACCTCTCTGCCTACTTGTGATCTCTCTCTCTGTCAAATAAATAAATAAAATCTTAAAAAAAAAGGGTAATTACAGGCCAATATGCCTGATGAGAATGGATACAAAAATTCTCAACAAGATACTAGCAAACCGAATCCAACAGTACATTAAAAGAATTATTCACCACAATCAAGTGAGATTTATTCCTAAGCCATGGGGCTGGTTCAGTATTTGAAAATCAATCAACATGATACACTCCAATAGTAAAAGAAAGGTTAAGAATCATAAAAATCCTCTCAATAGATGCAAACCCCCCCCCATATTTGACAAAGTACAACATCCATTCTTGATAAAAACCCTCAACAAACATACCTCAACGTAATAAAGGCCATCTATGAAAAACCCACAACTAATATTATCTTTAATGGGAAAAAACTGAGAGCTTTTACTCCAAGGTCAGGAACAAGGCAGGGATATCCACTCTCACCATTGCTGTTTAACGGTCTGGAAGTTAGCTTCAGCAATCAGACAATAAAAAGAAATAAAAGGCATCCAAGTCAGCAAGGAAGAAGTCAAATTTTCACTCCTTGCAGACTACATGAAACTCTATGTAGAAAACCCAAAAGACTTGGCCAAAAAATGGCTAGAACTAATACATGAATTCAGCAAAGTCACAGGGTATAAAATCAATGTTCAGAAATCTGTCGCATTTCTGTATATCAATAATGAGGAAACAAAAAGAGAAATCAAGGAATTATTCCCATTTTCAATTGCACTAAAAAGCATAAGATACCTAGGAATGAACCTAACCAAAGAGGTAAAAGATCTGTACTTTGAAAACTATAGAACACTTATGAAAGAAATTGAGGAGGACACAAAGAAATAGAAAACATTCCATGATCATGAATTGGAAAAACAAATATTGTTAAAATGTCTATATTACCAAAAGCAATCTACACATTCAAAGCAATCCCTATGAAATACCACCAGCATTTTTCACAGAGCTAGAACAAATGATTGTAAAATTTGTATGGAACCACAAAGGAATGTGAATAGCTATAGCAATTGTGAAAAAGAAAAGCAAAGTTGGAAGCATCATGATTCCAGACTTCAAGCTATATTGCAAAGCTATAGTAATCAAGACAGTATGGTACTGGCACAAAAACAGACACATAGATAAATGAAACAGAACAGAAAATCCATAAATGGACCCACCACTCTATGGTCAACTAATCTTCAACAAGGCAGGAAAGTATAGCCAATGGAAAAAAAGACCGTTTCTTCAACAAATCGTGTTGGGAAAACTGGACAGCAATATGGAAAAGAATGAGACTAGACCACTTTCTTAACCCATACACAAAAATGAATTTAAAATAGATAAAAGAGCTAAATGTGAGACAGGAATCTGTGAAAATCCTAGAAAGGAACACGTGCAGCAGCCTCTATGAACTTAGCCATAGCAACTTCTTACTAGAAACATCGCCAGAGGCAAGGGAAACAAAAAGAAAAATGAACTATTGGGACTTCATCAAAATAAAAGCTTTTGCATAGCAAAGGAAACAATAAAACTTAAAAATAGTCTGCAGAATGGAAGAAGATATTTGCAAAGGGCATATCTGATAAATGACAGTATCCAAAATATATAAAGAACTTATTAAACTCAACACCCAAAAAACAACCCAGTTAAGAAATGGCAGAAGACATGAAAAGACAGTTTCTCAAAGAAGGCATCCTGATGGCTAATAGACACAAAAAGATGCTCAGCATCACTCATTATCAGGGAAATACAAACCAAAACCACAATGAGATACCACCTCACACCAGTCAGATAGGCTAAAATTAACAACAGAGGAAACAACAGATGTTGGCAATGATGCGGAGAAAGGGGAACACTCTTGCACTGTTGGTGGGAATGCAACCTTGTGCAGCCATTCTGGAAAACAGTGTGGAGGTTCCTCAAAAAGTTAAAAATACTACTACCCTATGATCCAGCAATTGCACTACTAGGTATTTACCCAAAGGATATAAAAATACTTATTCAAAGTGGCACATGCAACCCAATGTTTATAGCAGCACTATCCACAATAGTCAAATTATGGAAAGAATCCAAATGTACATTGACTGATGAATGGATAAAGATGTGGTATAGATACATGATGGAATATTACTTAGCCATCAAAAAGAATGAAATCTTGCCATTTGCAAGGATGTGGATGGAGCTAGAGTGTATTATGCTAAGTGAAATAAGTCAGAGAAAGACAAATATCACATATTACTCATATGTGGAATTTAAGTCTCAAAACAGAAGAACATCTGGAAGTGGGAAAAAAGAGAGAGGGAAACAAACCATAAGAGACTCTTGAAGATTCAGAACAAACTGAGGGTTGATGGAGGGAGGATCTTGTAATCCAAAATACAGCCAATAACAAGAATTGGCAAGGATGTGGAAAAATTGGAACTCTCATATACTGCTAGTTGAAATGCAGAATGTTTTAGCCACTTTAGAAAGCAGTCTGGTAGTTCCTTAAGTGGTTAAACTTAGTTACCACATGACTTAGCAGTTCTAGTCCCAGGTATATACTTAAGAGAATTGAAAACATATCCTCACACAAAAATTTGGACCCAAATGTTCAAAGCAGTATTATTCATAAAAACCAAAAGTGGAAACAACCCACTGAATAAAATGTGGCCTATCCACACAAAGGATTATTACTAAGTAGTCAAAAGAAATGAAGTACTTGTACATGTTACAACATGGATGAACCCTGAAAACACTTATGCTAAGTGAAAGAAGTCAGTCACAAAAGACCACATCTTGTATGATTCCATGTATATGAAATGTCAGTAATCAGCAAATCCATAAATACATAAAGTACATTAGTGATTGCCTAGGATGGGAGAGATGAGGAAATTGGTGGTAAGAGCTAAGGGGTACAAGATTTCCTTTTGGACTGATGAAAATGTTCTAAAGTTGATTGTGGTGATGGATGCATAACTATGAATATACTAAATGCCATTTATTGTACACTGTGCGATATGTGAATTTTATCTCAATATGTCTATTTTTAAAAAGAGACTAATAAAAAAATCTTGCTTAGAGAAAAAAATTCCTCATAAGACACATCTGGATCATTGGGAAAGAAGAGGCCAAAAGCTGGTAGAGAGAGTGCTGGGGATGCCAGTGGGTAAATTACTTGTTCAAAAGAACAGGTAATGAGAACGTTTGGCAGATTTACTCTCCAGGGAGTAAATTAATAGCTGGAATTAACCCAGGTTCAAAAAGGGCATTCTTAGCTAATTATGATTGTAAAAACCTGTCAGTTTTAGTAGCATGGTGGATATATGTTTGCAGAGTGGGCTTAACTATAACATTATTGCCAAAAGAAATCTTGTAAATTAAAAACATTAAGAGTTTTAAGTGCTTTCTTTGAATTAATGCATATTAGCAAAAAAAAAAAAAAAATTCCCCAGACATATCTGACTACTTTATAACCTGTATCCTTAATGTATGGAGTTTAGCTAATTCCATTAATTTTGTTTCTGTGTATTATGGCAAGAGTTAAAAATGCCTACTGTTTGAAGCAATTTTCTATACTCTGTATGTTCAAAAAGTGCTGTCTCTTATGCTTAAACATGGGAAGGGGTAGGAAGGGTCTTATAAAAATGCCAATTAGTGGCATTTGCATCAGGCTAAAAAATAATTCTGACCAAATTTAGAGAATCTATCAATGCCAGTGTTGTTAAAGAGCTAATCATTCTCCTTAAACAATGCCATTATATTTGTTCAAATCTCAACTCTTCTAGCCAGTTATTTCTGATTAAGAAGTCTTTATGCCACTATCCAGTCCTCAGTCTTCAATGCTGACACCTCGTGGGCTGGTTGCATGATGTAAATTGGAGCTGGAAGGCATGGACAATATTTTTAGTGTACATGATCTCTTCAGATAAACTAGAAAAATGGGGCGCCTGGGTGTCTCAGTGGGTTAAGCCTCGGCCTTCAGCTCAGGTCATGATCCCAGGGTCCTGGGATCGAGTCCCGCATTGGGCTCTCTGCTCAGCAGGGAGCCTGCTTCCTTCTCTTTCTGCCTGCCTCTCTGCCTTCTTGTGATCTCTGTCAAATAAATAAATAAAATCTTTTAAAAAAAAAGGAAAAGTTTTAAAAAACTAGAAAAATATTTCATTAATTGAGCCTTTTTTATATTAATTGCTTCATGTATATAAGTTTTTTATTCACAAAAAATTGGCAAAGTTATATTAGATTTATTCCCATTTTTCCAATGGGTAAACTGAAATTTTTTGAGGTTTTCTAGGTTGCCCAAGGAACCAGGGATAGTTAAATTAGAGGGGCTAGTTTATAAACTGCTTCCATATCATATCATGATTACAAAGCTCATATTCTTAACCATTATGTTTCTAAAGGGTGGGTCATGGAGAAAATGTACTTATGTCTTTTTTTGACCAGAGCAGTTCTCATTTATACCTGCTGACCTAGTGAATTGCTAAGAATATCCCCCCATTTTTTCTTATGGTATCCATGGGAATATATCTTTCAGATCTTCAGCTGCAGGGTGTATAATTGACCAATGACTTCTGTCCTGTGGCTCCAGAATCAGACAAAGTAAAAGAAGGTGGAAAACAAAGGAAGATTTGGGAGTGAGGCTGGTGTGGAATACATCACTTTGGCTCACATTCCATTGGCCAGAATTCAATTTTAAGGGATTCTGGGAAATGTAGTTTAGTCATGGGACCAGGAGGAAGAGAACATGGATTGAACAATAGTCAGTGTCTTGTACCATCTGTAACACTTTTGTTATGCTTTTTATATCTGGTAGCTGATTCAGTAACAACCACTAGGGGAAAAAACGCTAAATATCTATTATATGGTCATAGATACACAGCGTCCAGGAGCTGTGAAATGTTCATTTACTTGGGATTATCTTTCAGTATGTACAGAATCTATTTCAGATGGCATCTTGGAGACCTCATCTTATCTTTCTCTGTTCCCCCAATCTTGTCTCTTTTTCACATGGTCACTATGAACCTTCTATACCTCTATTCTTCCCTAGCATTCTAGTCTGTCCAAAGAGGAAGCATATCTGCTTGCAGTTCTGAGAATCTTCTCCTGGTGCCACCAAAAGGAAAGAAGAGACCATTATTTGGAATGACATGAGGCAGCCCTAAATTCTTTGGATTCCTCAAAAAATGGGAAATCTACAATTCAAACTAAGTTTTTCTTGCTGATACTGACCACCACTCAAAGCATAACTTTAATGTAATTTATATACTACACATTCTTTAACCAATTTCATACTCTTTGATCCAGCAATTCTATTTTGAGGAATTAATCTTAAAGAACTAATCAGTCAAGTTAAAAAGACATATATGTAAAGATATTTTTGTGCATTATTTATAAGTAGTGAAGGACCAGGTACAAACTCAATGTCTCAATGTCTGACACTAGGAAATTTTTCCCAGTATTTTTGAGTTCACAATACAAAGCATGAATACCACGCAGCCATAAAAAACGATGACTCATGTACATATTTACTCAATAGAAAAATATTCATAATAGAGAAATGAAAAATTATATTACATAATAGTAATTACTCTATGATTTTTATTTTTACATGTACATATTTTCATTGGAAAATATTAGAAAGATCACACCAAAATGTTAGCAGTGATTATCTTTAGGTCATAGAATTTTATATTGTTTTAATATTGTTTGATTTGATTATCTGTATTTCTAAAAAGGTTCTCCATGTTTAGTACTTGCATAATAATATAGTGAAGAAATAAAATATGGAATTAAAGAAAGGAAGATGAAGACAAGTCTCAAAAGATGGTCTGGTTTAGAAGTAGAGTGTTGACATTTACCTTGGTGTTTATGAAAGCACTTGGTTCCTAATGTTCTCTATCCATTCTCTCACCTATCTACTCCACTTTAGTAACTGTTGGAGGCAAATTCTCATTTAATAATTTCACTTAAATAGAAATCCAATAACATAGCATAAAGATATATTAACTAACTTACCTAAAAGGCACACAAATTAAGTTTTTGAAATAGTGGTTCTTTTTTCCTTTGTAAAGTAAGTTCCTTTGATTTTAATGTGTTATGAATAAAAGCAATATTATAATATTTTTCCCTTTCACCAAAATTTTGAAAACCTGTGATGCTTGGAAAAATAGGGCTAGGGGGCGCCTGGGTGGCTCAATGGGTTAGGCCTCTGCCTTCGGCTCAGGTCATGATCTCAGGGTCCTGGGATCGAGCCCCGCATTGGGCTCTCTGCTCAGGAGGGAGCCTGCTTCCCTCTCTCTCTGCCTGCCTCTCTGCCTACTTGTGATCTCTCTGTGTCAAATAAATAAATAAAATCTTTAAAAAAAAAAAAGAAAGAAAAATAGGGCTAGTAAGTCACTTTTGTAATTCAAGAGCAAAACTTAACAAAGACTTTAACTGATTTCAGACAGTAGGGTAATGAAATAGTATGGTGGCCATGAGAATGTATCTTGGATCTTCTACTCTGGGGACCTCAATTGACTGGCAGCCCTAGATGCAGCATTTTGAAATCTTTCTGCATTCTGCTCCAAAACCACACTTCCCAGTCAATAACAGCTTGGCAGGGCTGTTCCCAGCTAATGACTGAGTACAACAAAGGTACTAAAGCAAGCACATTCTGAAAAATATGGAACTCCTCTGATGAGTGACTTTAGCTCAAGGACTCCTTTACAGTATTACCAGACTCAGAACTTCACAGCAGACTAAGATGCTTCCACCTAAACTTTCTTCCTTCCTACTGTCCTTCCCTTGGGTTTAGACCTGCATTGCAATCTAATGACTCTTCCAGCCTTTCCCAGCTTCATCTCCATTTTCTCATAGGCATGTCGCCTAACACATTTCTTGAACATTTAATCCTCTCTTGGCATCTGTTTCTCAAAAGACCCAAAATAATCAAATAGTTCATAATGTGTTCAGGAGATTAAAGATTAAGTGATGTGTATAAACAACCTTGCCACAATTCAGGTGTAGACCCGGAGCCTGAAGAAAACATTTTCCCTTGTGGCTGTCATTTGGGAGTTCCACTGAAACATAAACTAAAATTCTATTAAGATTTATTTCATTTTTAGGGACACCGTGGGGGGGGGTTCAGTCAGTTAAGCATCTGCCTTGGGCTTGGGTCATGATCCCGGGGTCTGGGATCAAGGCCCACTTTGGGGGGCGGTCTTTGCTCAGCGGAGAGCCTGCTGCTCCCCCCTGCCTGCTGCTCCCCTTGTTTTTGGTCTCTCTCTTTCTCTGTGACACATAAATGAATAAAAATTAAAAAAAAAAGATTTATTTAATTTTTAGTGGAGTTCCTGAAGGAGTCTGCCAATAACACAACAATAAGAACTGCTAATTACTCTGGCAGAGTCAGAACTTATAGCCTACTATCAACTATCATCCAACAACATCACTGATCTTTAAAATTAACCTGTGTCTATCTTAGAATATTTACCACTGATTTATTATTGTCCCTTAAAGTCTCTATGACTCTGTTTTCTTCTTTTGAATCCTTTACTATATGGGTATCTCCTTGTGTTTAAGAGCAGTGGCTCTGGAGCCATATTGTAGGGTTTGAATCCTCACCCCAGGACTTACTGTGTGACCTTGGGTAAGTTACTTATATCCTTGCTTCAGTTTATCTACAAAATGGGTTTGAAAATAATACCTATCTCCTAGGATTATTTTGAGAATAGTGCTTGATCCATAGCATGTTTTCATAAATATTGGCTGTTGTGATCAGTATTAATTTATTGATCACCTCCTATGTGCCAGGCAATGCCTTAGGTGCTCTGGGGGAAAACTATGAATGAAAAACAGTATGACTGAGGAACTTATAGAACAATAGAACAGGCTGGACTTAAATAGATGCACAACTGTGGGATAAGGGCTATATCAAAGGAAAGTAGAAGGTACATGGGTTCAATAAAAAATAGCATAAAATGGGTTTAGGGAATTCTCCCTAAGAGATATTAGTTACTCTTGAACTGAGTCCTGTAGGTTACAGAACTTGATTATTCGAAGCAGGGCTTATACACAGAAGACAACTTTTGTGGAGGTATGTAGATATAGAACTGCAGAGGGTATTCCTGGCAGGTGCAGGAAATTTGATCTCTCAAACTAAAGAGTGGGAGGAGAAGCACTCAGAGACATATCTTCAGAGGTCGGCCTTGAATTTCATGCAATGGAATCTAGATTTCATTCCTAGGGAGTGGAGAATCATTAATGAAGGAATTAAAACAGGCAAGGAATATTACCAAGGATGTAATTTAGTATGGAGATTCCTTAAGAAATTAAAAATAGAGCTTCCCTATGACCGTGCAATTGCACTACTGGGTATTTACCCCAAAGATACAGATGTAGTGAAAAGAAGGGACATCTGCACCCCAGTGTTCATAGCAGCAATGGCCACAGTCACCAAACTGTGGAAAGAACCAAGATGCCCTTCAATGGACGAATGGATAAAGAAGATGTGGTCCATTTATACTATGGAGTATTATGCCTCCATCAGAAAGGATAAATACCCAACTTTTGTATCAACATGGACAGGTCTGGAAGAGATTATGCTGAGTGAAATAAGTCAAGCAGAGAGAGTCAATTATCATATGGTTTCACTTATTTGTGGAGCATAAGGAATAACAAATAACAGGGAGGACATGGGGAGATGGAGAGGAGAAGTGAGTTGGGAGAAATTGGAGGGGAAGACTAACCATGAGAGACTGTGGACTCTGAGAAACAAACTGAGGGTTTTGGAGGAGAGAGTGGTGGGAGGTTGTTTGAGCCTGGTGGTGGATATTGTGGTGGGCACATATTGCATGGAACACTGGGTGTGGTGCATAAACAATGAATTCTGGAACACTGAAAAGAAATTAAAAAAATAAATAAACATTTTTTAAAAAGGAAAAAAAAAGCTTTTTCTGGCAACTTTATGGAATATAAACCAAGTATGGGAAAGACACAAGAAAGACTGGAATACCAATAGGGAAGCTCTTATGTTAGAACCAGAAAAGAAGATGGCTGGAAAAACCAGAATAGAGAATACAAGAAGGGGAACTAATTTGTAGGAAGAGGTCATAAGGTTTTCTTTTGGTTATAGTCTATTGAATACCACAAAGGACTTGAAGTGGCTTTCATAAAATACACAGGAGAAAAGTAAAAATTAAAACACCAGGACCAGGGAGAATACAAATTAGATTAGGAAATATGGGCTAGAATATAAATAAGATATAAATAGGCCAAATTTTTTGAGCATGAGCAGGTACTACTCTTGAAGCCAAAATGAAAAAAAATGATTTGATGTATAGTTGATCAACTATGCTATACGTCAGTTTTAGAATCATTACCCTCAAAAGCAGGACTTAACAGGCCTGATTGGAATGTTGTGTTTAGGTGTCTGTGGGACTCTAACTATAAATGGCACTAACATTTCTACGTATGGGTCTGGTGCTCCAAAGATGGACCTGGGCTGGAGAAACACATGAGTGAGGCTTCATTGTTCATGTGGCCAACAAAACAATTGTATAGATTGAACTCTTCCAAGGAGACCATGTTAGCTAACTTTTTGACAAAGTAGGCTACTGGTGTTGGACAAGATGTTTTCTATGACCCTTTTAGCTCTAGGATCCCATGGCATCACCTTTCACAGATAGGATGCTAACTGTATCATTCATTAAATTATTGGTTAGACAAGTATTTTTGAGAAACCCCTATGTGCCAGGCACTTTTCCATAGACTGGAAATATGACAGTGAATGAAACAAAAATTCCCATTCTCATGGTGTACATTCTAGTGCGAAACTAAGGGATCATAGCTCACCACCTGTTTGCTGACTTGGAAAGACCTGGAAATATGACAAGAAATAATTTAGATCTTCTCTCGGGATAGAATCAGGAGTTGGTTGTAGTCAGAATCTTAAGAGTAACTCCTAATATACAGAGGATCTAAGAGTGTGAGATTTTCTAGCCTCAGCCTTGCCAGACCTTCTGGGCTACTTCATATTCAGTTGGATCTAATTCAGTTTAATCTGATTCCCTCAAAGCAAAATGTGTCCAGTTCAGAGGGGTAGGTGAAGGAGAACTTATGGAGCAAGACATCATTTCCTGTGTTCTAATTTTCTCATGAACCAGATATTTGGATTATGTAAGTCATTTCATTCTTGAACTTCAGAACCAAGCTAATTTACTCAAAATTTTCTTACTCTATTAAAAGAATTGTAAACTTTATTGAGTATCTTGTCCATCTGGTTGTAGTAGTACACAGA
Source organism: Enhydra lutris kenyoni (assembly GCF_002288905.1). Taxonomy (NCBI): domain Eukaryota; kingdom Metazoa; phylum Chordata; class Mammalia; order Carnivora; family Mustelidae; genus Enhydra; species Enhydra lutris. The sequence continues at coordinate 2,893,987 of NW_019154107.1, read as the reverse complement.
GGCATAATGCCTTCAAGTTCTCCTTTCTTACCTCTTTAGGTATTGATTGAATTTTATTTTTGCTTTTATTCCCTCAAGATTCCAATTTTCACTTTTACTAGATTGGAAAATATACTCTATTTCTATTTTTTGTGATTACCCTAGAATTTTTATTTATCAAGTCTAAAGTAAATCAATAATGTTATATTCCCAAATAATTAAAGTACCTTAAAACTAATCACTCTTTACTCACAACTTGTATGCTTTCATTGACCATACAATCATGTAATTCTATTTTGAGTTTTAACCCTGATAATTATATACTATGAATATCTGTACATGCTTAATTTTACCTATGTGTTGACCATTTTACATGCTCAGCATTCTTTCTTTCATCTCATACATTCCTTCTGTGTTCATTTTCTTTTTCCTGGAAGTAAAAGTTCCTTTAATTATGCCACTGGTAATTAGACCATTAAAACATGGTACTAGTAAGGATGATGATGATGATAATGAAAAGAATAACTACAGATTTTTACATGTTTACCATGTGTCAGGGACCATGCTGATTGCTTTAAATGGATTATCTCTTTTAATCCTCACCAAATCCTGTCAGGTACCATTATTTTCTCTATCTTTCAGATAGGAAAACTGAATCTTAGATTAAGAAACATGCTTAAGGGCACACAACTAGACTGTAAACATCACTGTCTAATTCCAGTGCTTATTCTTCTAACCATTCCTCTTTTACCCATACAACTGTGGACACATGTCAGAATTTCTTCTACAACCTGTTGCATCTTACCCGTCACTAGACTTAAAGATTCTATTTGTGAATAGGATGTTTAGCACCAATTAAAGCCTTATGAATAGACAATGCATTCACATTTAACTTCCTGAGAGAAATTTTTTTAATGTATAAAGCTGTTATTCCAATTCAGAGTCCTTCACTGTGGCTATGCATCAATAAGAATATAAATTGTAGGCAAACTGTATTACAAAGCCATATCATCAGTCATGTTGCAGCAGATCTGACTTCAAGCTATCTTAGACTAAGCAGAAGGAAACCATTCTCAAATATGTGACCTACCATCCAAATCATTGCTCTCCATTATTCAGAGTATGCATGCATGTTGAAATTTTCCTCTTCTGGGACCTCTTGAAGTCACTTTCTTGGATACCAATGTCCCCAGATCATAGTAACAGTTGTTTGTTCAAAATAACTAGGAACAAAGGGGAATATTCTGGGATGCCACATTTTGTGGTGCTAAATCTCATCATAAACCATCCATACATTATTCATATAGATTTTCTTTAAATCTTGATAAGAATATTGCATTATTGAAATGAAAATTAATTCAGGTCCCATCAGGTAACTAGTCATCATCTAAAGGCTTGGCATAGCCTAAAAGAGGTGTTGAATAAAAAGCTCAGTTGCATGAAGTGGAAAGACAATTCTATGATGTTCTTAAGACTTCACTAGTGCCATCTAAAATGGGAGCTACTTTGGGGTGCCTGGGTGGCTCAGTCATTTAAGTGTCTGCTCAGGTCATGACTTCAGGGTCCTGGGATCAAGCCTCACATCAGGCTCCCTGCTCAGTGGGAGTCTGCTCTTTCTCCCACTGCCCCTCCAACTCATTCTCTCTCTCTCTCAAATAAATAAATAAAATCTTTAAAAAAATAAAATAAAATCAGAGCTAGTAGGGGTTACTGCTCAACAAATTTTATAGGGTAAATTAAACATCTCTTCTCAGACTTTTGGCCATGAAAAGAAATAAATAAAAAGTGACAAGAAGCATAGGAAAGCTGGTGAAGCTATACTGATATCACACAAAGTAGACTTCTCCAAGACAAAGCACACTACAGGTGTTACCAGGGATAAAGAAACATTTTAAAAGAAAAATAGTCTATATATTGAGAAGGCATAACAATCCTAAATATGCAGCCATCTGATTATAGAACTTTACTATATCAGGAAATTAACTTACAAAACTTAAGGAAAGAATGGAAAAAAAACAGAGTTGGAAGTTTTATTTTATTTTATTTAGTAATTTTTAAAAAGATTTTATTTATTTCTTTGACAGAGAAGCGAGAGAGGGAACACAAGCAGGGGGAGTGGGAGAGGGAGAAGCAGGCTTCCTGCCGAGCAGGGAGCCCAGCATGGGGCTTGATCCCAGGACCTTGGGATCATGACCTGAGCTGAAGGCAAACACCTAATGACTGAGCCACCCAGGCACCCCTTATTTTATTTATTAATTTTTAATGAGTGTATAGAATGCTTTATTATTTTTCCTTGGTGTTTAATAAATGATTGCATACTTAGCTGCTTAGAACAACATCTATTATCTCAAACCCTATTTGTGAACCTTTTTTATCACTGAATTTTTGCTTATTGTTTGTTCTTTTATAAAAAATTTATTCTTTACTCCAGTATAATTAATGTAGTGTTATATTAGTTTCAGCTGTACAATATAATAATTCAACCATTCTATACATTACTCATTGCTCATAAAGATAAGTGGTATTCTTGATCCCCTTCACCTATTTGACTCCTCTCCCCCACCTATGTCCCCTCTGGCAACCAGAACTTGGTTCTCTAAATTTAAGAGTCCTGTGTCTTGGTTTCTCTCTTTTTTTCTTTGTACATTTGTTTTGTTTCATGAATTCCATGTATGAATGAAATGATATGGTGTTTGCCTTTCTTCTCTGAATGATTTATTTCATTTATCATTATACCCTCTAGATCCATCCATGTTGTTGCAAATAGCAAGACTTCATTCTTTCTCATGGCTGAATTATATGTATTATTATATACATAGAATAATATATATTATTAGATATATACAATTATATATATATATATATATATGTACATATATATATATATATATATCTCCATAATTTGGCTATTGTAAGTAATGCTGCAATAAACATAGGGGTGCATACAACTATTCAAATTAGTGTTTTCATATTCTATGGGTAAATACCCAGTAGTGGAATTAAGGCAATTCTATTTTTTATTTTTTCAGGAACTTCCATAGTATTTTCCACAGTGGCTGCACCAATTTGCATTCCCACCAACAGTGCACAAGGGTTCCTATTACTCCACATATTTAACAACACTTGTTTTTTGTGTTTTTGAGTTTAGCCATTCTGACAGGTGTCAGGGGATATCTGATTGTGGTTTTGATTTGCAGTTCCCTGATGATTAGTGATGAGCTTCTTTTCATATGTCTGTTGGTCATGTATATGTCTTCCTCGGAGAAAATTCTGTGCATGCTTTGTGCCCACTTTTTAATTGGACTATTTGGGTTTTTTTGGAGCTGTGTTGTACAAGTTGCTTTTACATATTGGGTACTCTGTCATTTGCAAATATCTTCACCCATTCAGTAGGTTTTTAATTTTGCTGATGGTTTCCTTTGCTGTGAAAAAGCTTTTTATTTCAATGTAGTCCCAACAGTTTATTTTTGCTTTTGTTTTTCTTGCCTCAGAAGGCATATCTAGAAAAATGTTGCTATGGCCTATGTAGACAGAAAAACACTGCCTGTGCTCTCTTCTAGGATTTTTTATGGTTTCAGGTCTCACATTAGGTCTTTGATACATTTTGAGTTTATATTTGTGTATGGTGCAAAAAAGTGGTCCAGTTTCATTCATTCCCATGTAGCTGTCCAGTTTTATGAGCACAATTTGTTGAAGAGACTTTTTCCCATTGCATATTCTTGACTCTTTTGTCAAATATTGATTGACAATGTAATTGTGGATTTATTCCTAGGTTCTCTGTTCTGTTTTATTGATCTGTGTATCTATTTTTGTGCCCATACCACACTGTTTTGATTACTACAGCTTTGTGGTCTATCTTGAAATCTGGTATTGTGATACCTCCAATTTGTTCTGCTTTTTCAAGATTGCTTTGATTATTCAGGGTCTTTTGTAGTTCCTTACAAGTTGGAGGGTTCTTTGTTCTGGTTCTGTAAAAAATGCTCTTGGTATTTTGATAGAGATTGCATTAAACCTATAGAATGCTTTGGGTAGCATAGACACTTTAACAATATTTATTCTTCCAATCTATGAACATGAAATGTCTTTCCGTTTCTTTGTGTCATCTTCAACTTCTTTCATCAGTGTTCTATAATTTTCAGAGTATAGTTTTCACCTATTTGGTTAGGTTTATTCCTAGCTATTTTATTTTGGTGCAAATGTAAGTGGGATTTTTTTTCTTAAATTTTCTTTCTGCTCCTTCATTATTGGTGTATAGAACTGCAAACATTTCTGTACATAGATTTTTCTTTTATCTTGTGACTAAATTCATTTACTAGTTCTAGTAGCTTTTGGGGGGGTTGGTGGCGTTTAGGGTTTTTGATCTATAGTATCATGTCATCTGCAAATAGTGACAGTTTTACTTCTTTCATACCATTTTGGATGCCTTTTATTTCTTTTTGTTGTCTGATTGCTGTGGCTATGACTTCAGGTCCAATATTGAATGAAAGCAGTGAGAGTGGACATCCTTATCTTGTTCCTGACCTCAGGGGAAAAGGTCTCAGTTTTTCCATATTAAGGATGATGTTAGCTGTAGGTTTTTCATATAAAGCCTTTATTATGTTGAGGTATGGTCCCTCTAAACCTACATTGTTGACAGTTTCTATCAAGGTTGGATGCTGGAGCTTGTCAAATGTTTTTTCTGCATCTGCCGAAGTGGTCATATGGTTTTTATTCTTTCTCCTATTAATGTGATGAAGCACGTTGATTGATTTGTGAATATTGAACCACCCTTGTATCCCAGGGATAAATTCCACTTGATCATGGTGATTAATTCTTTTTGATGTATTGTTGAATTCAGTTTGCTAGTATTTTGAGGATTTTGCATCTGTGTTTACCAGGGATATTGGCCTATAGTTCCCTTTTTTTAGTGTTGTCTTTATCTGGTTTTGGTATCAGGGTACTGCTGGCCTCATAGAATGAATTTGGAAGTTTTCCCTCCTCTTCTATTTTTTTGGAATCATTTGAGAAGAATGGGTATTAACTCTTCTTTAAATGTTTGACAGACTTCACCTGTGAAGCCATCTGATTCTGGACTTTTGTTTTTTGGGAGTTTTCCAATGATTGATTCAATTTCATTGCTGGTAATTGGTCTCTTCAGATTTTCTATTTCTTCCTGATTCCCTTTTGGGAAATCATATATTTCTAGGAATTTTTCTATTTCTTTTAGTTTATCCAGTTTTTTGGCATATAATTTTTCAAAATACTCTCTTAAGACCTTTTGTATTTCTGTGGTGTCAGTTGTAATTTCTTCTCTTTCATTTGTGATCTTATTTATTTGAGTTCTCTCCCTTTTTTCTTTTCTTCTTTTTTTTAATCAGTCTGGCTGAAGGTTTATCAAATATATTATCTTTTTCAAAGAACCAGCTCCTGGTTTCATTGGTCTGTTCTACTGTTTGTTGTTGTTGTTGTTCTAGTTTCTATTTCATTTATTTCTGGCCTAATTATTATCATTACTTCCTTCCTTCTGCAGGTTTTGGGTTTTGTTTGTTTTTCTAGCTCCTTTAACTATAAGATTAAGTTGTTTATTTGAGATTTTTCTTGTTTTTTGAGGTAGGCCTATATTGCTATATGTTTCCCTTTTAGAATAGCTTGTGATGTATCCCCCAAATTTTGGGCCATTGTGTTTTCATTTTCACTTGTCTCCATGTATTTCTTTATTTCCTCTTTGATTTTTTTGTTTCATGCATTCATCATTTAGTAGCATGTTATTTAACCTCCATGTATTTGTATTCTTTCCAGACTTTCTGTTGTGGTTGATTTCTAGTTTCATAGCATTGTAGTCAGGCAAGGTGTATGTATGGCTACAATCTTTTTGAATTCTTTGAAACTGCTTTGTGACCTCATATGTTATCTATTCCACATAACATTCCATATAAACTTGAGAAGAATGTGTATTCTGCTGTTTTAGGATGGAATATTCTGAATATGATAGTGCCATTTGGTCTGGTGTCATTCAAAGCCACTGTTTTCTTACTGATTTTCTAATTTGGATGATCTATCCACTGATGTAAGTGAAGTGTCCCACTATTATTGTATTACTATCAATTACTTCCTTTATATCTGTGAATAGCTGCTTTATGTATTATATATATATATTTATGTAATAGCTGCTTTATGTATTTGTTAATAGCTGCTTTCTGTTAAATGCATAAATATTCTTGTTGGATTGTTCCCTTTATGATTATGTAGTTTCCTTCTTTGTCTCTTTATTTGAAAGTCAACTTTCTCTGATATAAATATTGCTACCTAGCTTTCTTTACACATCTATTTGCATGGTAAATGTTTCTCCATCCCCTCACTTTCAATCTGCATGTATCTTTATGTCTTTCTTTTACTAAACAATGAAAGGGTCAACCAAAAAAATCAAAGAAGAAGAAATTTAAAAATTACATGTAAAGATTAAAATATAAACACAATATTTCTAAATCATTGGATGCAGCAGAACTACTTCTAAGGTGGAAACTAAAGGCTAAGAAGGAGTTTGTTTACTGAGAGGGGAGAAAAAGCGTGTCAGTTTGAAGGTCCTAAGGTAGAGAAAATGATTTTTTAGAGCATCTAGCAGGGATACCATCCTGTAAGACCTTCTGTACAACTCTAAATTTTTTGTCTATTTTTTCTACGGGCAATCAGAAGCTATTGAAAGACTCTAATCAGGATAGTAACAAAATCAGCAATGCAAATGGCAGTTGACATCTTCAGTAAGCCTTCACTTCCTCTGCAGCTTGGGGAAGGGGAGAACTTTTCTGATTTGGCCTCTGAGTTTTCCACATACAAATTTCTTCAGTGTTGTAAATTGCAGCTTACCTCTCTGTGCTGCCTCACTTCTGTTCACTCTATTGCAGTTGAAGCTTAGACATTAGGCAGAATTCCCTGATGGCCTACAGCACCTTCCTATGGCTCCAGTGAGAGAAATGAGGCAGGACACGGTTTCCTCTTTCATTCTGTCCATTTATCCTAATAGTTTCACCCTTTAAATCTGTATGGATATTAGAATTCCTTTAATGGCCGAAAATTACAGAGGAGTAGGAAAGAATAAAATCTAAAAGAGAACAACAAATATATTTACCTACATAACCCAAAGGGAAAGCACCTAGTATATATGGAAGGGGTATCCAAATTCCAAATCTATATTCTCAGATCCACTTCCTCTTCAAGAGAACCTTCTTCTAATATCCATCTTGCAAGTCTTTATTGACCTTTCAGGACAGCTTTCCAGTGCACACATGTTTTGTTCTCTGCTTAGGATATATCTCTCTGCTCCCACCAATTTCCCTAAATCTGAGCTATTCAATCTATAACCATAATTTAAGGTCCAGCAGGACAATCTGTAGTAATCTCTGACATTTTGCCTCCCATAGAAACATCTAAGTGTGCATTGGCACCACTCTTATGTTCTAATTTGAGCTCCTCTCACCAGCATGAGTTGCATACAAATCTCTATTTTTCTGATTGCTCAATGGTTAACTGTTGGAACACATACTTATGTGTACCCACATACACTCACCCAGTCTTCGGAGGACAAATGTTGTTTGGCAGAGATAGTACAAACAATCCCCATAAGAAGGAAAAGGTAATAATTCCCTAAGGTTCCATAACTTATAAGGTCGCATCTCTCACAATGGAGTTAGTACAGTACATAATTAGGCAAAGCAGTGTTATTTCCTTTCTATTATCCCCTTCTCTCAAATTGTACCTTCTTAAGTCTGCCAAGAATAAGAAATGGCCCATTACTAAGCCATATACCTCTTAATGACCACTCAGTTAGCTACAAAAAGACCTGGTTAAAGCTTGAAATTACCTCTTGAAATTTTCCAATTAGCTATTAGACAAAGGCCATCCATCTCCCCAGCCTCTGTCTTGGGAGGAGGGTTTTGGCACTTGGAAAGTAGGGGAAATGAGTATAATCAGATTTGCATTTTTATCAGAATATCCTGAGAGGTAAGTGGAAAGTAGTTGCAGGGAGGACTATAAGAGGACATGCTGTGGGACTAGAAGGAGAAAAAGAACAGGTACATTGTAGTCTTAGTTTTATAGTCAAACAACTCATGAAAAAAAAAGTTCAGGGAAAGGAAGTTTGTCAAGCAAGATATGTTCTAGTTTACACTATGGAAATTGCACTGAGAAGATGGTATCTTAGATTTGTAGAGTTTCATGAATGTGGATTATCACCATTTTAGAAATAGGAGGGAAAATGTAATAAGATGAAATGGCACCCCCCAAAATCACCAAACAGTGATAGAACCAAGATCTTTACAAACTAATATAATCTTTCCTTCATTGTTTTTCAAAGGGAGCTCCTCATCAACAACAACAACAAAAATTCCAGAAATGTTTTGTGTGTGATCATGACCATTTTATAAGCCTTTGGATCAAGTTGATACAACTGGAATAGCTATGTGGCTTTTGTTCTAAAATTAACTTAAACAAATGATATTCAGAAAGCACAACTCCCATACCTCAGATACTCTTCCTCAGAAATGAGATTTCAACTTTTCTGACACTAAATCTGGGGAGAGGTGTCAAATCATTATAATAACTGCAAGCTGGCCCCAGTGAAAATAGCATTTCAGCAGACTGCCACTGGCGTACAATCAACTGCACACCCACTGCTGGACTTGATACACAATTGTGGCACCAAAAAATGATTAGAATGTACTTCTTGGTGCCAAACATTGCAGTGCAACAAATTAACCTTTGACCAGAATAATTATTTTCCTACTTTCTAGATGTCTCAGTCAGTTAAGCATTTTTAAATCAATGCAACCATATGTCCACCTCTAACACTTGAGTTGGGAGACTGTTTACTTGCAGAATAACCCTCTATCTCACAAAGGACATATTACATCTTCCAACTCAGAAGGGTGGGCAACTGACAATTTCAAAGTATTTGGCGCACTAAACAGTCCAGAAGTGCTTACCTGTTTGCATCATGTAATTATACTGTATTTCAACATTCTCACACAAAATTGACCCAAACCAATAGTTTTTCTACAAAATTTTTCCAATGCTTTATTTTTCTCAGAATGGTCAAGATCAATATCTTTCTCCTCACTATATATCTTTGTGGCAGTAATTAGCTTTGTAGAATTGTTGTTAGAGAAAAGTAGGTTTCCCCAGAGAAGAAAAATCTACAAATTGTTACATATATAAAGGCAATTTTAGGAGGAAAATGGTAGAGAGAGGGCAGTTGATCTAAATAGTCTAGATTTATTCCTTAAATCCCAATGTTTCTTATTTTTGTATTTCTGGACTTTTAGCCAAAATACAACACTATTATTATTAAGTTGCCCATTATAGTCATTTTTTGTAGAAGCCTAATTTATATCTAAGGTTGCAATGCTCAGGATTGCAAGTATTCCAGTTTATTAGCAGCTTATTTCTTCCATAAAAATCTCTGTGGAAACCTTACTGCAGGGCAACCCCTCAAAAATTGTGTCCCATTTGCTACCAAATAAATGTAATAATACAAATGTGCTCTCCTAAAAGGAGACCCCATGGGACCAAAACAAGCCATGAACAAAAATCAAGATAGTGTCAGTCACAATACTTTATTGTATATAAATATATTTTTAATGTGAATTGTGAATAAAGTTATAATTGTTAAAGTTTTATCCAAGGGTGTTAAATATGATGACAGAAAAAATCTTTTTAGAAGGAATAGTTAATACTTGAGGGCTTTAAATGGCCATTTAACTTTTTATAGAAGAACATACAGGAGTTGACTTATAAAGGACTAGAGGACACATCCATTGCATCTCCCCCTTCTGCTGGACAGATCCAAAAGAAAATACTCTGGTACAGTGTATAACTTCTGTTCCAAAAAAGACAAACTGCACACTGTTTTGTAGAACAAGGTCATAGGGTATAGTTAAAGAGGCACATGTTTTAGAATTAGAGACATATGTCTTCAGATACTGGTTCTATGAATATTTTGCAATTGGGGTACCATTTTCTCAAGTGAAGATGGATAAAGCTAACTGGAAGAGATTGCTATATGAATTAAATGAAATGTGTATGAAAGCACTTAGCTCAGAGTAAGTGCTTAATCCTCTCTGGTCTTTTCACTTTAACAGACATGATTTGCATTGGATTTAAGTGGGGTTTATGAGAAGCCCAAAGTGGTTTTCCCCAGGAACATAACAGTTCCATTGCAAATATTGAGGAAAAGCAAGAATGGATTAATTTCTATTGTAGTATTTCAGGAGATCATAAAAAATGTTAAGTATGGAGATGCTATTTTTTTTTCTTTTATTTTTTTTAATTTTTAATAAACATATAATGTATTTTTAGCCCCAGGGGTACAGGTCTGTGAATTGCCAGGTTTACACACTTCACAGCACTCACCATAGCACATACCCTCCCCAATGTCCATAACACCACCCCCATCTCCCAAGCCCCCTCCCCCCAGCAACCCTCAGTTTGTTTTGTGAGATTGAGTCACTTATGATTTATCTCCCTCCCTATCCCATCTTGTTTCATTTATTTTTCTCCTACCCCCAAACCCCCATGTTGCATCTCCACTTCCTCATATCAGGGAGATCATATGACAGTTGTCTTTCTCCGATTGACTTACTTCACTAAGCATAATACCCTCTAGTTCCATCCACATTGTCGCAAATGGCAAGATTTCATTTCTTTTGATGGCTGCATAGTATTCCATTGTATATATATACCACTTCTTCTTTATCCATTCATCTGTTGAAGGGCATCTAGGTTCTTTCCATAGTTTAGCAATTCTGGACATTGCTGCTATAAACATTCGGGTGCACGTGCCCCTTTGGATCACTACACTTGTATCTTTAGGGTAAATACCCAGTAGTGCAAATTGCTGGGTCACAGGGTAGGTCTATTTTCAACTTTTTGAGGAACCTCCATGCTGTTTTCCAGAGTGGTTGCACCAGCTTGCATTCCCCCCAACAGTGTAGGAGGGTTCCCCTTTCTCTGCA
>NW_019154107.1:2852183-2878023 GCF_002288905.1 Enhydra lutris kenyoni | reverse complement strand
CTAAGACTTGTAAATTTTACTATTAGGTGACAGGGTGTGGACTTATTCTTGTTGATTTTGAGGGGAGTTCTCTGCACCTCCTGGATTTTGATGTTTGTTCCCTTTGCCATATTAGGGAAATTCTGTACATTAATTCTCTCCAATGTACCTTCTGTTCCCCTCTCTCTTTCTTCTTCTGGGATCCCAATTATTCTAATGTTGTTTCGTCTTATGGTGTCACTCATCTCTCGAATTCTCCCCTCATGGTCCAGTAGCTGTTTGTCCCTCTTTTGCTCAGCTTCTTTATTCTCTGTCATTTGGTCTTCTATATCACTACTTCTTTCTTCTTCCTCATTTATCCTGGCAGTAAGAGCCTCCATTTTTGATTGCACCTCATTAATAGCTTTTTTTATTTCAACTTGATTAGGTTTTAGTTCTTTTATTTCTCAGGAAGGGCTTTTATCTCTCCAGAGAGGGTTTCTCTAATATCTTCCATGCCTTTTTCGAGCCCAGCTAGAACCTTGAGAATAGTCATTCTGAATTCTAGATCTGACATATTACCAATGTCCATATTGATTAGGTCTCTAGCCTTCGGTACTGCCTCTTGTTCTTTTTTTTTTTTTTTGTGGTGAGTTTTTCTGCCTTGTCATTTTGTCCAGATAAGAATATATGAAGGAGCAAATAAAATACTAAAAGGGTGGCAAAGACCCCAGGAAAATGCACTTTTTTAATAAATATTTTATTTATTTACTTGACAGAGATCACAAGCAGGCAGAGAGGCAGGCAGAGAGAGAGAGGGAGAAGCAGGCTCCCTCCTGAGCAGAAAGCCCGATGCGGGGCTCGATCCCAGGACCCCGAGATCATGACCTGAGCCGAAGGCAGAGGCTTAACCCACTGAGCCACCCAGGCACCCCAGAAAATGCACTTTAACCAAATCAGAAGAGACCCCAAATTTTGGGGGGGTAGAAAGGTGATAAAAAGAAGTTCAGAAAAAAAATTAAAAAAAGAAAACAAATAAAGAAAAAATATAAAAAAGAAAAAAAAATATATATATATATTAGACTGGTGACTGGAACAGGGTAACCCACTTAATTTTGGGAGTATTTTGGTCTCTTAGAAGAAACTACCTCCCAAAATTTTAAAGAATGAAAAACATATATAAGGGTAAACACAATGAAGGGATGGAATATGCCTATAAAGATGAAAAAAAAATTTTTTGTAATTTCTAAAAAAGGAGTTGATAAAGTAAGTTGGTTGGGAGAATAAAGAAAAAGAAAGTGGAAAGAATTTGCTTGGGCTGGAGACTAGAACAAGCCCGGAGCTAGATTTTGGGTATATTTTGATCTATTAGAAGAAGTTGTACCCCAAATTTTTTAGAAGAAAAAAACCCTATGTGTATACAAAAATAAAGTTAGATACAATGAAGGATAAAATATGACTATAATAATGAAGGTTCATAAAAGATTATTATTTTTTTATGAAAGATATTGTTAAGATAAACTAGTTAAAAAACGTTAAAAAGGAAAGGGTAAAAGTTTAAAAAAATTTAGCAGAAGGAAAAAAATTAAATTAAAAAAAATTAAATTAACTACAAGACTAAAGAATCATGGGGAGAAAGCCATGAGTTCCATGCTTTGCTTTCTCCTCCTCTGGAATTCCGCTCTTCTCCTCGGTAAGTGAACTTGGTCTTGGCTGGATTTCTTGTTGATCTTTTGGGGGAGGAACCTGTTGTAGTGATTCTCAAGTGTCTTTGCCCCAGGCAAAGTTGCACCGCCCTTACCAGGGGCTGGGCTGAGTAATCCGCTCTCGGGTTTGCTTTCAGGAGCTTTGTTCCCTGAACGCTTTCCGTAGAGTTCCGGAGGACGGGAATGAAAATGGTGGCCTCCCAGTCTCCGGCCCAGAGGAGCCGAGATCTCGGGGACCCACTCCTCAGTGTGCCCTCAGAGAAAAGCGCTCAATCACTCCCGTCTCCCTGGCCTTAGGCTGCACTCCGAGCTCACCCAGCCTGTGACCAGTTCAAGGTAACCCCGAGCTGAGAGCTCACTCCTCGGCTCTGTCTCTGTAGCTGGCTTCCCCGCTCTAATACCTGCAAGCTCTGCGACACTCAGACACCCCCGATCCTTCTGTGACTCTGCAGGACCTGGGGCCACACTGACCCCGCATGGGCTTCACCCCAGTTTAGCCTCTGGGGTGATGTCCCTCATTGGACCTGACTTTTAAAAGTCCTGATTTTGTGCTCCGTTATTCTGCCGCTTACCGGGAGCCGGCCCCTCCCCCCGCGGTCTATCTTCCGTCACTTTGGATTCACTTCTCCGCCAGTCCTACCTTTCAGAAAGTGGTCAATTTTCTGTTTCTAGAATTGCTGCTCTTCTCTTCAATCTCCTGTTGGATTTGTAGGTGTTTGCAATGGTTAGATAAGCTATCTAGCTGATCTCCTGCTACCTGATGTAGTCTCAGCCTGCTACTTCTCTGCCATCTTGACTCCTCCTTCAAGTACAGAGATGCTATTAACCTTAAAACAATTAACCTATAAATACTATACTTAAATACTATACTATACGATAAAACCTATAAATACTGACATTCTCACACCTACCAAATTCATCAGTTATAAAGATCAGCAAATATATAATATCGGTTTCACTCTTTTTTTTTTTTGGCTTTAGAATAACTATAGAATGATATTGGCCACAAGGTTATTGATACCTAATAAAGAAGATTGAAAATACAGAAAGTACAGAGCCTGAAATATACTAACCTCATCGTGTTTTTTCTATAAGAAAAAAAGATGGATGGCTAACACTAGCGTTTGATTATCATAAAAGTGTATATTTCAGTATCTTATGTGCAATATATGCTTGCCTATTGTAAAAAGGTGGCCTGTTGACCTACGAAGCTTAATCAATTTTGTACCCTGAAAGATGATTTTTTTCCTAGTGTAAGTGGAATAAATATTCTGAAATTCTTCCATTCATACAGGAAGGAGCCTTTTCCTAGGAGGCAGTGTGTCTTCTCCTCCTCCCTACATAAGCCTCTTTGTTTACTTTCCTTTCTTCTTACTCAGATACTGACATTTGCACTTGTCTTACCACTTCCCTTGCATCATTTTAACTGTTCCTCTTTTCGTCTTTCCTAATTATCAGATCTTCCTTTCCATATTTGGTGTACCAGCTTTGAAGTAAGGGCTTGAGGACAGTACCTGCCAGCACCCACAAGCTTCACAGAGGTCCACAGAGGTAGCAGAAGGGCCAGAGCTACAGTTGATCGAATTAATGTGGAGAGATGTGAAGGCTGGGCTTTCCCTTGGACATTGGGGTGCTGGGGAAGGAAGACTTTTTCAGGAAGCCTTAAGTCAAGACTGTGATCAGGAGGGGAACCACCCATGGTGTTGAGTGGCCCCACTGAGGGTATAGAGAATAAAAAAGAGCCATGAGTATTGCCTTCAGGAAGATATAGAGGTGGTAGAAACAAATCTCCTCTGACCACATTTCCAGGCTTTCAACATTGCTTTTCTGTTAATGGTACTGTGTTCTTGTTTCTTTTGCCATTCCATATAGACACCTACAAAACCAGGATACTGGCTGAAGAAGCTCAATGACCTCACTTTCTGGAGGCCAATATCCCACAATAACCATCAGATCATGGATGGTGGAAGGAAGGACTTGATGCAGACTTTTCAGCCCCTCTTTCAGGAATAACTTCTAGTATATGCCTAGCTATCATTTGCCTTAAAGCCTCAAAAGGATTAAAAATATGTCCAAAATTGAGCTTAAGAGCAAACTGTATGAACAGGCAATATTGTTTGTTAGACCTTTAACCTTTTATGGAATTTGTGACCATTCAAGGAGTGGGAAAACCCCAGAACCTTTTTTTGTGTGTGAGCTAATCATCCCTTCTGCCTCTTTGAAGCATGTGTGTTTTAGGGCAATTTTAAAATTCATGTGTTGGATTTGTGTTTCTGATTACGTATAATTTATCAAGAGCTTGGTCTTCATGAGCTATTTAATACTCAGGAAGTCATTTAAGTCATTTTAGAATCTTCCTAAAATCCAACAGGAAGTTGTGTTTACAAAGGACACACAAGCCTGAAACATTTGCACATTTCATTTGAATCAAAATGCAGAAGCCTTAAATATATTAAAATGGGAGAAAAATTCAGCATATCTCTTCAATAAGGAAGGGCTAATGCAATGTCATCCAAGATGCTTCCTGATAATCCCACCTGAACATGATGTATATGGAATCTTATATTACATATACATTATTCCTTGTCTATGGTCTCCTATTATAATTACTTGTGTGTGTATATGCCTTCTGTCTTTAATGGAAATGTCTGATATAAGAGGAAGGAAACTAGATTGTAACCTCAGTTGAACAATGTTAGAGTTCTGATTTTCACAGCTATGTGACCTTGAACAAAATACGGAACGTCACTGAGCCTTATCTACTCTATGTACATCATGAATTTTGAAAATATCAAAAATAATAATGAAACTAAAATACTCTGTGGACCTCTAAATGATAGATCCAGCTAATTGCCATCTTCTATTAAATCCACACAATTTATACCTACTTATACTTTTATTTATACTTACTGTTTCAACAAACATTTGTTAAGGTACACAACAGAAACATTGTGGGAAAAGAGGACAGAAACATGTGAAAGGAGGGGAGAAATTTTATTTTCAACAGACATTTCTTTTTCTGCCATTGTGGAATGCCATTTTCATAGCAATTTTCTGCTATTACATATCCTGTTGTGGCCATTTCTAAATAGAGGAGGGGGAAATCTACCAAGTCCTGGGACACTCATTTTCATAAATGTCTCCAGATTAGATGTTTTAACATGTTTTATGGTAAGTCATTTCAAACTATTGCATTTTCCAAAGAATATGCTATTTATTTTTTGCTTAAAGTACATATTACTTGTACTGTGTAATATAGTATATAATCATATAAGAGATATTAACAATATAATCTTGATTTTCTATTATATTTTGGTTCAAATTTTAGGTACCAACATCTTTTATAAATAAGTAAGTCATTTGCATTTTTCCTGCTTCTCACTAAAGAGGAAGTAAATGTGTTTACCACCACATGTTATCCCCCAAGAGGGTGCATTTTGTTCAGGAGGTCAAATTTTAAGTGGAGGAATAACAGGGTGTAGACACAGTGAAAACACTATCTCAGTAGCTAATGTTTTTCCCTCCAATGGGTGATGAAAATCAAATCCCCAAACTGCTCCTTCTGAGCTTTTTACTAATTAACTTGACATCTGTGGTGAAGTGGAACATAGACTAACCTTGTTCATTTCCAGTCCCACAATTAAACTGCTGGTAGTTTAGGTCAGAAGCTTATCTCTGGAAATTTGAGAGTAAAATAATTTCAAATTGACTGAAAGTATAAAGCAACCTCTTTAGTATTTTTACCAAAATATTCAGGAAAAGGAGGGGCTTTTAGGTAAAGTAAAAATGGCACTCTTAGCCCTCCATGATTCCCTATTCTATCTAGGGTGGTTTTTCCCTACCTATGGATGACAGAAACAAAGGATCCATGAGAACAGGATCATTCACTTGAAATAGTTACTGTTATAGAACACAGATGAGTGCAGTAATGGTGATCAGGATGTGATGGACACAGAGATGGGGGTGGGAAAACTAAGTGGGCAGAAAGATTTTTGGAAGATATAGGGAAGGAAAAGAAATGATTCTCTAGAAAATTTAAAGGAACAATATAGCAATAATGCTTATTGAAAAGGTAAAGTTATTAAATTTCTCTCATTCATGCTGTTACCAGAAAGTATCTGGTGACATAAGTAGGTCAGCAGCATGGAGTCCACACAGGCAAAACTATTACATGACCTGTGGCTTACCAGAAGGGAGGAAGTGAAAGATTATAATGGAAAAAACTGAGGCACACCACATTTATGTACGAATGAGAATACAGATGAAATAGAAGCATTGGTGGGCAAAAGGACATGATGTTGGGGTTGTCATTAAAATAATTCATCTAAATAAATTTTTTAGATGGAAGTTTGAAATAAGTTCCTTATACACACAACATGGATAAATCTTAAAAACATAGTGTTGAGTGAACAAATAGCACATACTACATGACCCCATTTATATGAAGTTCTTCTAAAAGTGGAAAAATTAATCTAAGGGGGAAAACATCAGAAAAGTGGTTGTCTCTTGGAGTCAGGGTGGAGGCATGAATTGACTAGAAAGGGGATGAGGGAATTTTCTAGGATGAAGGTTATGTTCTATGTCTTAGTAGGAGTTTGGATTACACAGGTGTATGCATATGTCAAAACTCTTTAAATGGTACATTTGAGATTTGTGAATTTCACTGTATATAAAATTTACCTCAAAATAGGGAACTATAAACAAATGCTAAACTCTATTACTAATATGCTAGTTGAAGCATTAGGGGGAAATACACTGATGTATACAGCTTAGTTAGAAATACATCAAACTGTAAGAGAGATTGGTGGACAGATAAGAGAAGGAATAGGTAGATGTAAAACAAGTATAAGAAAAAAATGTAGAATCTAGGTGGTAGACATATGAGGTTTCATTTTACCATTTTTCTACTTTTGTCCATATTTGAAAATTTTATAGTAAAGTGCTGGAAAAAGTGAGAAATGGGAGAAGTGAAATAAAGTTGACAAAAATGCCAATAACTATGCAGCAAGGGTACAGTTAATGGATTCATTATACCCTTCTCTGTACTACGTGTTTGAAATTTTCTCTATTAAACACTTTAAAAGATATTCATATGAAGAGATTATCCAAGTTGAGTATAGAATTGTAACTATGAATATGTATTTTTTCTCATATTCTATATATTTAGTAACAGTATTTAATTTTGCCATAAAATAAGGGGGAACTAAGTGGGCTCAGATAGGAATCCAGGGAAATTAGAAGAGAGGGTCCTAAACTAAGAATTCCAGCTCTGTCAAAAGATGATCATTTTTATAAATCACTTCTCTTCCTAAGTTCAATTTAATTCTGTATCCTGATCCTTGGCTAGTAAAAGGGAATCTACAGCTTCCTTGTCTAGGGAGTATAATGGTAGTTATTAAGAACGCAGACTCTTGAACCACATGAAAGAACAAAGTGAATAATGGATCCTGCAGCCAAAATATAGCCTTTCTACTGCTTACCCTCCTTTCTTTCCCCCAACTTGACTTTATCTCTCTTTCCCTGATGTTCAGATAACATGTAAACGTGGTACTGAATTGGTTGATTTCACAAATCCTAATTCTACTAACTAGCCCTAATACCTGCAGCATTCTTTGTGCTATAGATCTTCATTCTAATCCTCCCTTTGCTCAATATTGCCTTCTCAACTGATTTTTCAAGAAATGTCTTCACAAAATAAAGAATAGCATTATGCTTTCATTTCTTATATAGAACCAATACAAAAATGGGCATATAAAGAAGGTCTTTGTAGTTGTAAAATCTCTATGGAAGGTCAACTTATTATACTGTTTAGTTCCCAAGTTATGTGTTCAGTTTCTTTCAGAGTTCTGAGCTATGGTTGGTCTCTCTTGGTATTTTTGTGTGTCTCCTTTTGTTAGATAGCTGGTTAACCCTTATGTTTTTCTTTTTACCTTGGCTTCCATGAAGTTTGGGGCTATTTGATTTATTAAATAATAACCTACCTTGACTCTGTTTTCTATTTTAGTTATTCCACTCTTGTCTTTTTCATCTCTGTCCCAACTCTGGTTCCCCTGACTTAGTACTTCCCCTTTAATAATTATAGATTTGTTGGATTTATAGTATCTGGTTTTGTAAACTGCTCTAGGTTTGGAAGTAGGTAGAGAACACATAATTTCTATAAAACCTCCAATGCTGTTAATACATTATTTTACTCTAACTCAAATTTTATTGCAGTGATATACAAGCATATTGCAATAAAGGATGGATTTAGCTGATAGTTTGAGAAAACAAAGTCCTTTGTTATATTAGGAAGCTATCAGGAAACAATTAAGATGAGGAAAATCAGGATACCTCCAAGTAATTTTATTAAAACAAAAAACATCAAGACCAATTCCTACATGTCATATTGTCTATCTATCCTCTTGAATATATGTGTGTTCCCAATTTCTCATCACAGTGGTCAGACTGATCACTGATGTGGAAACAGATCTTACTTCTCTCAACTGGCTTTTTCAAACAGAGAATGAATCTAGGTCATCTCTCTTGGAGATAGTGCTGTATCTCTGTAGATTAGAGAGAAAAAGCCCAACCATATGACAAAAAAATTCAGCTATCAAAGTTAAACTAAGTATCTTTTAACTTCATCATAATTTCATAAGCGTATATTTCCCAAAAGAGAAGGAAATATTCCTTTACCACAGATCACCTGGGATGATTCATTCTTTCTAAACATATAATTATTAAAAGCTGTGATTTACCCACTGATTAAATATTCAGAAGCCCTCCTCCCCAGTTAAAACATATAAAGCACAAAAGAAAATGGCTGAATAATTGTATGATTTAGGGATAAAGAAAAGTTTTCTAACTAGAAAGTAACCGAAAAAATCAAATAGAAATTGTAATAGCTATGTCTACATAACAGTGTTAAGTCATCTGCTCATCAGAATTAGAAATAAAACAATAAACTGGGAATACTATATATAAGAAATGTGAGAGAAAAAGATTAAATCCTTAATTTACAAAGAGCTTGTAAGAATTAAAATGCTTTCAATAAATGAAAGAAGTTACATATTTTGAAATTCATCCAAAATGAAAATGAAAATTGGCAATAAATTTTTGAAAAACTAGTTAATGTTACTGGTAATAAAAATATGAACTAAAGTAGTATTTTTATGCCTTTCAAAATAGCCCAGATTTTTAAATATGTCTTTCAAAATAGCCCATATTTTTAAATAAGCATATACTTAATACTGGTGAAGGTACATTTTAGGAATCTCTCATTCACAGTAGCCAGGAATAGGGACTGATGCCACCTTTTTGGGAGAACAATTTGATATGTTACAAGAGCCTTAAAAATATTAATTCCCCTTCTCCTGATGATTCTACTTTTCTGAATATATCCTAATAAAATAATCAGAGGTTGGGTGGGAAGATGGCTGAAGTTTAGGGGATCCTCCTTTCATCTGTTCCCTTGAATTCAGCTAGATATATAATCAAATCATTTGAACATCTGTGAATTGAACCTGAGATCTAAGAAAAGAATTGCTGCAATTCTACAAATAGAATATTGACTACTTTTTGCAAGGAAGGAGGTGCAGAGAAGCAAATGTGGGAGGATATATCAGAAGATAAACCACAGGGGGAGGGAGCCTCTGGAAGCCAACTACTGGAAAGTGATATGCAGTGGAGTGCAAAATTGGAACTTTTAGAAGTCTACTCCTGTGAGGGACCTCCCTGCCTGAAAGGTGTTCAGTTAGTGAAGTAGGGCAGCATCCTTGGTAGGACAGTGTGGTCTCAGAATCCCTGGGGTCACAGAAAGAACAGGGATGCCTGAGCTGGCAGAGTTCCCAAGCATTGGAGTAGGAAACCCAGCTACAATTAGCAAGCCCTGGAGTGGCCTATCAGCTAGGTGTTGCCATAAACTGAGAACCTCAGCATGATCCAGCAACCATTCTCCAAGCAGGGGCCCCGTAAGTAGCAAAACTGCTGTGAGGCCCTGCTTCTTTCCCCAGGAGGCAATTATCATGGGGTTTCACTCATATGTGGAACATAAGGAGTAGTGTGGAGGACCACAGGGGAAGGGAGGGAAAACTGAATGGAAAGAAATCAGGGAGATAACCAAAATTCAGCTGAATGATCGTGGCCCCCACTCTTCAGTGTACCCTCAGAGAAATGGAGTCAGTCATTTTTGTGTGCACCAAACTCCCTAGGCTCCTATGGTGCACCCCCACACCAATCTTCCCAAGGGAGGGAGGGGGGTTCTCACCATGGCCCCATCTCTTGCTGGGCTCTTGCTCTGAGAGTGGTTGCCTCATCTGCACCCATCCACCTGGATTTCTGATTGTTGGGTGTTTTTTGATGACTGATTCAACTTAATTGTTGGTAATCAGTCCGTTCAAATTTTCTATTTCTATTTTTCTCTTTCTTTCTGCTTCAGTTTTGGTAGTTCATATGTTTGTATCTATTTCTTCTAGGTTGTTCAATTTTGTGGCATATAGTTTTTATCATATTCTCTTATTTCTGTGATATTAGTTGTTATTTGTGATTTTACTGATTTAAGTCCTTTCTCTCTTTTTCTTTATAAGCCTGGCTAGAGTTGTAACAATTTTATTGATTTTTTTTCCCCAAAGAATCTGGTCCTGGATTCATTGATCTGTCCATTGTTTTGTGTGTTTTTTTTAATTTTTAGTATCTATATCATTTATTTCTGCTCTAATCTTTATTATTTCATTCCTCCTGCTGGTTGTAGGTTTTGTTTGCTCTTCTTTTCTAGATCCTTTAGGTGTAAGGTTAGGATGTTTAATTGAGACTTTTCTTGCTTCTTGACGTAGACTTGTATTGCTATAAACGTCCCTCTTAGAACCAGTTTTGCTGCATCCCAAAGGTTTAAAACATTGTGTTTTTTTTTAGCCTTCACAAAAAATTTTAAGAATTTATGCTTTTTGGGTAATGCATATATTCAAAAACAAATACATATCCTATATCATATATCATGCAGTCGTCTTTTCTTTTTTTTCTTACTTTTAAAAAAAAATTATTTATTTATTTATTTATTTAAATAAACATATAATGTATTTTTGTCCCCAGGGGTACAGGTCTGTGAATCGCCAGGTTTACACACTTCACAGTCTTACTTTTTTTTATTAATTATTTTAACTAACATATAATGTATTGTTTGCACCAGGGGTACAGGTCTGTGAATAGTCAGGCTTACATCCTTCACAGCACTCCCATATCACATACCCTTCGAATGTCCATAACTCAACGACCCACTCCACACCCCCCTCCCCCAAGCAACCCTCAGTTTTTTTTCTGAGATTAAGAGTCTCTTATGGTTTGTCTCCTTCCTGATCCCATCTTTTTTCATTTTTTCCTTCCCTCCTCCCAAACCTCCCACTCTGCCTTTCAAATCCTCTTATCAGGGAGATCATATGATAATTGTCTTTCTCTGATGGACTTATTTTGCTCAGCATAATACCCTCTAGTTCCATCCATGTCATTGCAAATGGCAAGATTTCATTTCTTTTGATGGCTGCATAGTATTCTATTGTATATATATACCACATCTTCTTTATCCATTCATCTGTTAATGGACATCTAGGCTCTTTCCGTAGTTTGGCAATTGTGGACATTGCTGGTATAAACATTCAGGTGTACATGTCCCTTCAGATCCCTACATTTGTATCTTTAGGGTAAATACCCAGTAGTGTGATGGCTGGGTCATAGTGTAGCTCTATTTTCAACTTTTTGAGGAACCTCCATGCTGTTTTCCAGAGTGGCTGTGCCAGCTTGCATTCCCACCAACAGTGGAGGAGGGTTCCCCCCCCCCTTTGTCTGCATCCTCGCCAACATCTGTCGTTTCCTGACTTGTTCATTTTAGCCATTCTGACTGGTGTGAGGTGGTATCTCATTGTGGTTTTGATTTGTATTTCCCTGATGCCGAGTGATGTGGAGCACTTTTTCATGTGTCTGTTGGCCATCTGGATGTTTGTTCTTTGGGTATTGAGTTTGATAAGTTCTTTATAGATTTTAGATACTAGCCCTTTATCTGATATATCATTTGCAAATATCTTCTCCCATTCTGTCAGTTGTCTTTTGGTTTTGTTAACTGTTTCCTTTGCTGTGCAAAAGCTTTTATCTTGATGAAGTCCCAATAGTTCAGTTTTGCCCTTGATTCCCTTGCCTCTGGTGATGTTTCTCGGAAGAAATTGCTAGAGCTGAGATAGAAGAGGTTGCTGCCTGTGTTCTCCTCAAGGATTTTGATGGATTCCTGTCTCACATTGAGGTCTTTCATCCATTTTGAGTCTATTTTTGTGTGTGGTGTAAGGAAATGTTCCTGTTTCATTCTTCTGATTGTAGCTGTCCAATTTTCCCAGCACCACTTATTGAAGAGACTGTCTTTTTTCCATTGGACATTCTTTCCTGCTTTGTTGAAGGTGAATTGACCATAGAGTTGAGGGTCTATTTCTATTCTGTTCCATCGATATATATGTCTGTTTTTGTGCCAGTACCATACTGTCTTGATGATTACAGCTTTGTAATAGAGCTTGGAGTCAGGGATTCTGATGCTGCCAATGTTGATTTTCATTTTCAGTATTCCTTTGGTTATTCAGGGTCTTTTCTGGTTCTGTATAATTTTAGGATTATTTGTTCCATTTCTCTGGAAAAGGGTGATGGTATTTTGATAGCGATTGCCTTAAATGTGTAGATTGTTTTAGGTAGCATAGACATTTTCACAATATATATTCTTCTAGTTCATGAGCATGGAACGTTTTTCCATTTCTTTGTGTTTACCTCAATTTCTTTCATGAGTACCTTATAGTTTTCTGAGTACAGATTCTTTGCCTTTTTGGTTGGGTTTATTCGTAGGTATCTTATGGTTTGGGTGCATTTGTAAATGGGATTGACTCCTTAATTTCTCTTTCTTCTGTCTTGCTGTTGGTGTATAGAAATGCAACTAATTTCTGTGCATTGATTTTATATCCTGATATTTTACTGAATTCCTATATGAGTTCTAGCCATTTTGGAGTGGATTCTTTTAGGTTTTCCACATAAAGTGTCATATCATCTGCAAAGAGTGAGAATTTGACTTCTTCTTTGCTGATTTGGATGCTTTTTATTTCTTTTTGTTGTCTGATTACTAGGAGTGGGATGCCTAGTACTATGTTGAACAGCAGCAGTGAGAATGCACATCCCTATCATGTTCCTGACCTTAGGGGAAAAGCTCTGTTTTTCCCATTGAGAATTATATTAGCTGTGGGCTTTTCATAGATGGCTTTTATGATATTGAGGTATGTTCCCTTTATCCCTACACTGTGGAGAGTTTTAATTAGGAAAGATGCTATATTTTGTCAAATGCATTTTTCTGCATCATTTGAGAGGATGATATGATTCTTGTCCTTTCTTTTATTAATTTGATGTAACATATTGATTGACTTGTGAATGTTGAACCACCCTTGCAGCCCAGTTATAAATCCCACTTGGTATGGTGAATCATCCTTTTAATATACGTTGGATCCTATTGGATAGTATCTTGGTGCAAATATTGGGATCCATGTTCATCAGGGATATTGGTCTATAATTCTCCTTTTTGTTGGGGTCTTTCATTTTGGGATCAAGGTAGTGCTGGCCTTATAGAATGAATTTGGAAGTTTTCCTTCTATTTCTATTTTTGAAACAGCTGCAGAAGAATAGGTATTAGTTGTTATTTAAATGTTTGGTAGAATGCCCCTGGGAATCCATTTGTCCCTGGACTCTTATTTGTTGGAAGATTTCTCATTACTGCTTCAGTTGCCTTGCTAGTGATGGGTCTGTTCAGCTTTTCTATTTCTTCCTGTTTCAGGTTTGGTAGTTTATAAGTTTCTAGGAATGCATCCATTTCTTCTAGATCCCGCAATTGGTTGGCATATAGTTGCTCATAATACGTTCTCTTTTTTCGTTTTTTTTTCCCCCCAGGGGGAGTTTGTTTGTTTGTTTCCTCTGAAATTCTTTATTTTTTTATTTTTTAGTTATTTGTTATTATTTTTTATTATGTTATGTTATCACATATGTTATCATTATACGGACTCCAGGAAACAAACTGAGGGTTTTAGAAGGGAGGAGGTTGGGGGGATGGGTGAGCCTGGTGATGGGTATTAAGAAGGACATGGATTGCATGGAGCACTGAGTGTTATATGCAAACAATGAATCAGGGAACACTACATCAAAAATTAATGAGGTAGTGTATGGTGACTATCATATGTTCTTAAAATTGTTTCTGTTTCCTTGGTGTTGGTTGTGATCACTCCTCTTTCATTCATGATTTTATTAATTTGGGTCCTTTCTTTTTTCTTTTTGATAAGTTTGGGTAGGGGTTTATCGATCATATTAATAATTCTTTTAGGGAACCAGCTCCTAGTTTTGTTGCTCTGTTGTACTGTCCTTTTGGTTTCTGTTTCACTGATTTCTGCTCTAATCTTTATTATTTTTTGTCTCTAGCTTGGTATAGGCTTTGTTGTTCTTTCTCTAGCTCCTTTAGGTGTAAGGTTAGCTTGAACATTTGGGATTCTTCTAATTTCTTGAGGGAGGCTTCTATGGCTATTTACTTCCCTCCTAGGACTGCTTTTGCTGCATCCCAAAGGTTTTGAACAGTTGTGTTTTCATTTTCATTTGTTTCTCTGAAATTTAAAAATTCCCCTTTAATTTCCTTCTTGACCCATTCATTCTTTAGTAGGATGCTCTTTAACCTCCAAGTGTTTGAGTTCCTTCCAAATTTTCTGTTGTTATTGAGTTCAAGTTTCAAAGCACTGTTGTCTGTTAATATGCTGGGAATAATCCCAGTCTTTTGGTACTGGCAGAGATCTGATTTGTGACCAAGTATGTGATCTATTCTGGAGAATGTTCCATGCGCATTCAAGAATAATGTGCATTCTGTTATTTTAGGATGGAATGCTTTATATACATCTGTGAGGTCCATCTGGTCCAATGTGTCATTCAAAGCTCTTGTTTCATTGTTGATCTTCTGCTTAGATGATCTGCCCATTGCTGTGAGTGGAGTGTTGAAGTCTCCTACTTTTAATCTATTATTACCAATATGTTTCTTTATTTTGGTTATTAGTTGGTTTAATTGGCTGCTCCCATATTGGGGACATAGATTGCAATTGTTAGATCTTCTGTTGGATAGACTCTCTAAGTATGGTATAGTTTTCCTCTACAACTCTTACTAGAGTTTTTGGCTTAAAATATAATTTGTCTGATATTAAGATTGATATTCCAGCTTTCTTTTGAGGTTTGTTGGCATAGTATATTGTTCTCCATCCCCTCACTTTCACCGATTTTATTTTTTTTATTTTTTTATTTGTTTTAAAGATTTTATTTATTTATTTGACACAGAGAGAGATCACAAGTAGGCAGAGAGGCAAGCAGAGATAGAGGGGGAAGCACTCTCCCCGCTGAGCAGAGAGCCCAATGCAGGGCTCGATCCCAGGACCCTGGGATCATGACCTGAGCTGAAGGCAGAGGCTTTAACCCACTGAGTCACCCAGGCGCCCCATCCATCCCCTCACTTTCAATCTGGTGCTGTCTTTAGTTCAAAATGAGTCTCTTAGGATACGGATGGATCCTGCTTTTTTATTCAATCTGAAACCCTGTGTCTTTTCATGAGAGCATTCAGCCCACTCATTGAGAGTAACTATTGAAAGATATTAATTTAATGCCATTGTATTGCCTGTCAAGTCCCTTTTTCTGTAGATTGTCTCTGTTAATTTCTGGTCTATATTACTCTTGGGCTTTTTTTACTTAAAGGATCCCCTTTAATATTCTTGCAGATGTGGCTTTGTGGTCACATATTCTTTTAGTTTCTTTTAGTTTAGTTTCTGACAGAAACTAAAGAGAATAAAAATTCTCCTTATCTCTCCATCCATTCTGAATGACAGCTTTGCTGGATAAAGTATTCTTGACTTCTTGTTCTTCTCATTTAGTGTCCTGAATATGTCTTGCTTACCCTTTCTGGCTTGCCAGGTCTCTGTGGATAGGTCTGATGTTATTCTGATGGATAGGTCTGATGTTATTCTGATGTTCCTTCCTCCATATGTAAGGAACCCTCTCTCCCTAGCTATTCTTATGATAAGAATAGCAAGCTTGCAAGCTTCACTATTGTATGTTGGGATATTTATCTATTTTTATTGATCTTGGGAGGGGTCTTCTCTCCCTCTTGGACATGAATGCTTGTTTCCTCCCCCAGATTATGGAAATTCTCAGCTATGATTTGCTCAAATATATCTTCTAGTCCTCTCTCTCTCCACCCCCCTTGGAGATCTCAATAATTCTGACTTTGGAATATATCATGGCATCATTAACCTCGCTATTTTCATGGGCTACTAGCTGCCTGTTTTCCTCAACTTCCTTCTTTTCCATCAGCTTACCATCTAGATCACTGATTCTTCTGCCTCATTTATCCTGGGTGTTAGAGTATCCAGTTTAGACTGCATCTCATAGCATTTTTCAGTTTGGCCTGATTAGATCTCATTTCTGCCCTTAGAGATTCTATATTGTCACTGATATTTTTTCCAAGCCCAGATATTGACCTTATGATTGTTATCCTGAAGGCTATCTCTGACATCTTGTTTATACCATATCTGTTAGTTCTGGTCCAGAGGGCATGTGTCTCAGGTTCTTTCGTTTGCTGAGAGTTCCTCCTAGTCATTCTGCTGAGGGATGGTTGAGCAAATGAACAGAGTCCAAAATATCATCCACTACCCAAGCAAAATGCACCCTAGAAAAAAATCTGAACTGGTCAGAAGCTACCACAGATATGCAAACAAATCCAAGATGATCCAAAACAATTTTTTTAAAAAGGGGGAGGAAGAAAATATAATCTCTCAGGGAGGACAAAGCAGGGTGATCTGCCTGTTCCTGACTGATTTTTGATCTGTGTGTTAGAAGACACTATATCTCCAAACTGCAAAGAAATCAGAATTTATATAGATGTGTATCAAGATAAAATTGAACAGAGTGAAAAATAGTATAGTATGGGGCATAAATCTATAAAACATAGGTGTGAAAAAAATAAAAGTTAAAAAGCAACTTAAAAACACAAGTTGGGAAATAAGAATCTACTTGAAATGGGAGCAGGGAGAAAGAAAAGAAGGAAGGAAGGAAGGAAGGAAGGAAGGAAGGAAGGAAGGAAGGAAGAAAAGAGTGAAAAGAAAAGAAAAAAGAAATGTAAAATTTTAGCCTGAAGTATAGACGAGTCATGAGGGAACACCTGGAGGGGTCCCTATATTATTTTCCCCTGATGCTGGAGTTTTACAGTCCTGTGGGAAATAAGCTTATCATTCATCTGTTCTTCTTGTCTGTCTTCCTGGGGAGGGGGCTGCTGCTAGGCTTCTCAGGTGTCTTTGCCTGGGTGGAGTTTCCCCACCCCTTGTCAGGTGGGTGGGCTTAAAGTGACCTGGTTGTCTGTGTGGCTTTTGTTCCCTGGCGGCTTTCCACTTCTCTTTAGGGGGTCAGAGCAAATACGGCCATGCTGGATTCTCTGGCCCAGAGCTGCAAGGTCATGGTGCCCTTTCTTCAATAAACCTTCCAGTTCAAACCATCTCCACTTCTGTGTGTACAAAACTCCACAGACTTGCGTTATTCATGCCCAGTGTAACTCTCCCAGGGGCATTCCAGGGACCCGGGAGTATCTCTGTGCTTTGTAATTTTACGTTTGTGAGAGGCCACGGGCTCATGTGTTCACCCTCTTCCGGGGCTTCCAGTTTATGGCTGGGTGCTGCTCCAGTGTCATTTTGTGGACCACATTGTCCTGAGAGCTGTTGCCCTGTTGTGGGCACAAGCCATTTTATATCTCCCCTGGGATGTTAAATAGCCTGTACCTTCTAGTCCTTTTCAGGGTGGTCAGGCAGAGTGGTCTTCCTACTGGCCCAGCTTGCAGTTTATGGTGACCAGAGCTAAGAGTCCCTTCTGGGCTTGCTAACCATAACCAGTCTCCCTGCTACTGCTTGGGCACTCTATCAGTTCAGGCTCCCCCGTTCTTTCTGAGTCTCCTGAAATCCTGAGACCACAACAATTCACTTAGTATTGTGCTCTATTCATCCCCTGTACCCTTTTCAGAAAGGGATGTCTCTCATTGGAGCAGATTTCTAAGGGTCCCAACTTTTTCTCCAGTGTTATATCACTTTCTGGTGATATAACATAACACCAGCTTATGGAGGCTTCCTCCCACCTCTGTTTATCTTCTGATATTTTCCCCGAAGAGTCAAGTTCCACACCTCCTATCTTGCAAAAAGTTGTCATTTTTCTGCTTGTAGAGATCCAGATAAATCTTACATCTCAGGTTGAATTCATGTGTGTTCAGAATGGTTTGATAGATATCCAGCTAAATTCAAGGGACCAGATGAAACAAGGTCCCCTACTCTGCCACCATCTTGCCCCCCTTCCTCCATGTACTTTTTTACTTTTTTTTATTTCCTGGTTGACCCATTCATTGTTTAATACCATGTTATTTAACCTCCATGTATTTGTGCTCTTTCCAGATGTTTTCTTGTGGTTGACTTCTAGTGTCATGACATTGTGGTCAGAAAAGATGCATGGTATGAATTTGATCTTTAATTTTTGAGGCTTGTGTTATGGGCTAATGTATGCTCTATTCTGGAGAATGTTTGTTCCATGCATACTTGAAAAGAATGTGTATTTGGCTGTTTTAGGATGAAATGTTCTGATTATATCTATTAAGTTCATCTCATCCAGTGTGTCATTCAAAGTCATTGTTTCCTTGTTGATTTTCTGTATAAATGATTTGCCCACTGATGTAAGTAGGATGTCAAAATCCTCTATTATTATTATACTATTATCAATAAAGTCCTTTATGTTTGTTATTAACTGTTTTATGTATTTGGGTGTTCCCATGTGTATATATGCTTAAAATTATTATATCTTCTTGCTGATTTGTTCCCTTTATTATTATATAGTGCCCTTTCTTGTCTCTTGTTACAGTCTTTGTTTTAAAATCTATTTTGTCTGATATAAGTATTGCTACTATGGCTTTCTTTTGATATCTATTTGTGTGATAGGTGTTTTTCCATGCCCTCACTTGCAATCTGTAGGTGTCTTTATGTCTAAAATGAGTCTCCTATAGACAGCATATATATGGGTCTTGTTCTTTTAATATGTTCTGTCATCCTATGTCTTTTGATTGGAGTATTTGGTCCATTTAAAGGCAAGTAATTATTGATAGATATGAATTTATAGCCAGTTTATTACTCATTTTGCAGTTGTTCCTGAAGATTTCTTCTGATCCTTTCTTGTCTTTCTTTCATGTTCTGCTGATTTTCTTTAGTGATATGTCTGGATTTCTTTCTCTATTCTTTGCATATTTATCAGTGGTTTTTGATTTGTGGTTAACCGTAGGTTTGTATATAACCTCTTGTACATGTATATCTATATTGAGTTGATGGCTATTTAAGTTTAAACCTATTTTTTCTCCTCTCTTCCCCCATCATTATATCTTTATTGTTTTTGTGTGAGTTCCTTGACTAATTTTTTTTCAGAAATATTCATTTTTATTGCTTCTGTGTTTCTTCACTACTATCACTTTTGGTCTTTCCTTACACTCAAAGAGTTTCCTTTAATATTTCTTTCAGAGCTAGTTTAGTGGTCCTTAGTTTTTGTTTGTCTGAGAAACTCTATCTCTCCTATACTGAATGATAGTCTTGCTGGATAGAGTCTTCTTGGCTGCAGATTTTTCCCATTCAGCATTCCAAATTAATCATGCCACTCTCTCTTGGCTTGCCAAGTTTCTGTTGAAAAAAATCTCCTGCTAGTCTTATAGGGTTTTCCTTGTAGTTATTGACTTCTTTTGCTGCTTTTAATTTTTTTCTTTATCACTCTATTTTCCTAATTTAATTACAATATGTTTTGGTATGGGTCTGCTTTTTTTTTTTTTTTAATGAGAGTTTTATGGGGCCTCTGGGATCTGGATATCTGTTTCCTTACCCAGATTGGGCAAGTTTTCAAGTATTATGTCTTCGAATAAATTTTAGTCCCCTTTTCTTTTTCTTCTTCTGGGACACCTATAATACGAATGTTATTATCTCTGATGAAGTCACTGAGTTTCCTAAGCCTATTCTCATTTTGCCTAATTCTTTTTTCTCTCTTGTGTTCAGCTTGATTACTTTCCCATTACTCTCTCTTCTGGGTCACTAATTCATTCGTCTGCTTCTTCCATCTTGCTATTCATTCCATCAAGCATATTTCTCATTTTGTTTTTTGAGCCCTTTATCTCTGCTATATTATTCCATATCTCTCTGTTAAGGGTCTCACTCATATCTTCCACTCTTTTATCTAGTCCAGTGATTATCCTTATATCATGCTTTAAATTCTCTATCAGGAATGTTACTGATATCTCTGGCTGTGGCCTTGTCCTGTTCTTCCATTTGGGATAAATTTCTTTGTCTCCTCACTTTGTCTGCTCTTCTTTCTTTGTTTCTCTGTGTTAAGAAAGTCAGCTCTGTCTTTTGCTTTTGAAAGTCCTGACTTTATGAAGAGGGGAGATTCTGCAGTGCCTTATAGTTCAATGTTCCCTGTTTACCAGAAACTGGCACTCCAGGAGAGTCTCCTTTATCTGTTGTTTATGTCCTGCTGTTGCGTCTTAGTCACATTTCCTTTCAGTGCATTCATCTATCTGCACTTACCCTCTGCCTATTGTAGGCTGTTCTTGCTCTTGGTAGTGTTAATGGGCCCCAGGCTGGCCAGCACTGAGGTGGTGTGCCTGCTGGGGAAATAGGGAGTGGGGCAACAGTGTTAGCAAAATTGCACTAGACCACTAGTCTTTTGCCAGATCTCCAAAGCCACAGCAGCGGCGGGCTGTGTACCAAGGTGGCTGGGGGCATGAGCCTGGGCATGGCCTGGGGTGATGGCAGGGTGCAGCTGGGCCAAGCATCCATTGGTGGCTGGGTGCACTGTGTGGCAGCAACTATGAGCCCAATGGGGAGCCCCCCATACAGCTGTGCCTGAGTGTTGTGTGGCAGCCAGGCCCTGAGGGGCAGCTGGATGCAGCATGCAGTAGTATTGTGCACTGGCAACTGAGTAGGGTATGCATATGGCTTTATCAAAATTTGCCCTGAGGGGTACCTGGGTGGCTTAGTCAGTTAAGTGTATGCCTTTGGCTCAGGTCATGATCCTTCTCCTGCTCCCCCTGCTTGTGTTCTCTCTCTCTCTCTCTCTCTCTCTCTCTCTCTCTCTCTCTTTCTCTGTGCCAAATAAATAAATAAAATCTTTTAAAAAGATTTTTTTTAATTTGCCCTGAGCCCACGGCTGAGGCTAGCAGGCCAGGATTGGGTGAGTCCTCAGGAGAACTCATGGCATGGCACACTGTTAGCAGGTTAGGTAACAAGTATCTGTGCGGTGCTGCTTCCTGCAGTTGGCTCTGTGTTTATGCTTGGAGCGGGGGCAGGGAAGGAAAGCGGTGCCTGCCAGCTCCCTCCTATTTGGAGAAATACCCCAACATGCTCTGAAATCAGTGTGAACAAATCTGTGTCCCATTTGACCCCAACATTGTGTAAGCTACTGTTTTTATGTTGCTTTTCCATGCCAGCTGCTGTCTCTTTAAGGAAGGTGACCCAGGTATCACCCCAGACTGACCCAGTGCTGAGTCAGCTAACTTGTAAAGCTCTAAGCTTCAAGGCCCACTGGCTTCAAAAATTAACAGAATTCAACCTCTCTGGCTTTTAAAGCCAAACTTTATGGGTATTAGCCTTCTCTCTGTGATCTCTTATGGGAGGGCCCATTTTTTCTGCCTTCTCTGCATACAGCTCCCTCCCTCCTGTGGGCAATCTCTGTCTGCCTTTCAGACCTTACTAATCTTTCAGATGCAGCTTCTTTCTATTTAGTTGTGGAGTTTATTCTTCCAGTCTTCAGACTGTTCACTGGTTTATTAACATGGATGTGAATGATATCTAGTTGTCAACGTGGGACGGGGTAAGCTCAGGGTCCCATACTCCACCATCTTCCCAAGCTTGTGTATATCCCTGAGTTTTTGTATTTTGGGGGTAAATGCCCAGTAGTGCGATTACTGGATCATAGAGTAGTTTTATTTTTTAACTGCTTGAGGAACCTCCATACTGTTTTCCATGGTGGCTGCACCACTTTGCATTCCCACCAACAGTAACCCAGGGTTCCCTTTTCTCCACATCATTGCCAACACTTGTTGTTTCTTGTGTTTTGGATTTTAACCATTCTGACAGGTGTGAGGTGATGTCTCATTGTAGTTTTGATTTGCATTTCCCTGATGTTGAGTTGTATCAGTTCTTTATACATTTTGGATACACCCTTTATTGGATATGTCATTTGTAACTATCTTCTCCCATTAAATAGGTTGACTTTTAGTTTTGTTGATTGTTTCCTTCACTGTGCAGAAGCTTTTTATTTTGATATAGTTCCAGCAGTTTATTTTTGCTTTTATTTCCCTTTGCTTCAGGAGACACATCTAGAAAAATGTTACTACAGCCAATGTCAAAGATGTTAGTGTCTGTGCTCTCTCATAGGATTTTTATGGTTTCATGTCTCACATTTAGGTCTTTGATCCATTTTTTTCTTTGATCTATTTTGAGTTTATAGATATGTATGGAGTAAAATAGTTGATTCAATTTCATTCTTTTGAATGTAGCTGACCAGTTTTCCCAGCACCTTTTGTTGAAGAGACTGTCTTTTTCCCATTGATATTATTTCCTGCTTTGTCAAAGATTAATTGGCCATATAATTGTGGATTTATTTCTGTGTTTTCTATTCTGTTCCACTGCTTTATGTGTCTCTTTTTGTGCCAGTACCATACTGTTTTGATTACTACGCTTTGTAATATAACTTGGAGTCTGGAATTGTGATATCCCCAGCTTTGCTTTTCTTTTTCTTTCACCACTTTAGTTAGGTTTATTCCTAGATATTTTATTATTTTTGGTGCAATTTAAGTAAGAAAAGGGGATTTTTTTAATTTCTCTTTCTGATGCTTCATTATTAGTGTAAGAGTACCCCACTTCTTGGTACCAACTTTTTGTCTTAGTCCATTCAGGCTGCAATAGGAAAATATCACAAACTGGGTATGTTATAAACAACAGAAATTTATTTTTCACACTTCTGGATACTGGGAAGTACAAGATCAAGCTGTTAGCATGGTCCGGTTCTCTTAAGGGCCCTCCTGTCCTTTATAGCTGAGGTCTCCTCACATGATAGAAAAGCTAATTTGATCAGTCTTAATCAAACCTATGGCTAATATTCTAATTCCTGAACAATAGCATTATAAAATGAGAAAACCCTCCTTAAAACAAAAATGTTAGAAATCTGGTGTTAAAAGACACCTAGGGCATGGACAGTAGAGCTGGCAAACCAGAGATCAGTTAAGACACTGCACCTTTTTGTCCCCATGCGTCATTGTGTCCTATATGATAATTACAGCCATGGACTTAGAGTTCTAGGCAAGTAAACTGCATACAAGTCTGAGAATTAAATATTAAAAATTAAATACTTTTAATAATGAATAAGGACAATTTCCTATTCCATACATTATGTTATTTTAATCATTCTAATACATAAATTAATATTACCATATATAGCCACTTAAAATTTCCTTTAGAAAAAACTGAAATGAAAATGAAGAGAATATAGGTATAGGTAAAGACAAACATAGAATATAGGTAAAGACAAACATTTTGAAATGAGGCAACATTGCTGAATCTAGGACCTTTTATGACTTATAAGAAATAAAACTGAATTTCTTTTAAATTGGAAAATATCACTCCAAATCAGATATTTATTACATACTACATATATGAACCTTCTTGCCTACTAGCTAGGCTATTTAAATTTGATCTTTTCAGATTTAACATAAATAAAACACTTGAGCTAGAACATTATTTTATTATTGAGAAAATGTGGGTAGGTTAGTCACGTTGGCAAAATAATTTATCTTGAGAGACACAAAAGGTCATCCATTCTGGCATTTTATGGCAATAAGTGAATAATGTAATTATTACAACTTCAGAAATTATCTCATTTTCTCTATTGGTTAAAGGTTCATTCACACTTTCCCTGGGACACAAAAAATTAGGTAATTTCTCTTCATTCTGACCTTTTTAAAACATGTAACATCTATCGCACCATTTTCATTCATCATCATATTCATCACTATTGAACACATCAGCATCATCAGGAAGTATTTTGTAGATCAGAAAGCGGAGTTTCTACATTCTAGAAACTTCTAACTTTTTCAGTGAATATTATTACATGGATCAAAATATCTAAGTAGTAAATGACAAATGCATAAAAGATAATCTTACAAACATTCATACCCAGTTCAATGAAAGAATAAGTGCATCAGCAAAGAGGCAGGAAGATGTAAAAGATGATGTTATGTTTAGGAGCAGGTGAATGCTTGGATGGATGGAGATCAAGGATGAGGCAGAAGATGAGGCTGGGAACTAAAGTAGGAACAAAGCATAAAGATTCTTAAACCATACTAAAAAGTTTGGATTTTATCTGGCAGTGTTTGGAGAATCTACTGGATTAGGTTAACCTGTAAAGTAACACAAACAGATTTGCCCTTTAAAAAGATTATTCCAATTCTGGAAGTATTGTATTAGATGGGTTGGAGTTAAGAATGAATGGAAGCAGGAAAGCCAACTGGAAGGTGGTAGCAATAGGTCACATGAGAAGGTGGATTTGAAGAAAAGAGTGGTTTGGATATATACCATAGAATTAAAAATGATGGGTCATGGTGAGGCCAGCTATTTGGAATAGACACCATATATGATTCAGTGCATCCAGTCAGTGTGTTTATTTCATGTCATTAACAGTTCTGCTTCTTCCCCTTCATTCCTCACTCCAAACAGGTGCACCTGTTTTGTTCTCCATCTACAGTTCTCGTTTCCTCTAATCCTATCACAGCCCTGGTTGCATATTGGTTGCACATTTGGTCATCTGGAGAGCTTTTAGAAAAAGAGTATTACATGAAGTTCTGATGTAAGTGATCTGGGTTATGACCTTGGCATTGGAATTTAAAAAAATTATCTAGTAATTCAAAGTGCAGCCAAAGCTGCCAAACACTGATAGAAGTTATTGGTTGTGGTAGAAGCTAAAGACTTACAGTGCCTCTGCCATTGGTTTCTTAGGGTTCTTCCTGCTTACTCATCACTTGCCATAGGTTTGACCATCTCTTCTTTCTTTCATTTACTGATCTCGTTTTAGCTTTTCACTCACTTTGACTTTTCTTTCAATTTCTGCTCTAGCCTTCTGATAAGTCAGTCTTAGCTGGAAGAACTAAAAAAAAAATTCCGACTAATTGAGCCAACAAAGGAATTTACTTAAGGGATATTGCACTTTTCCATGAGAACCAAGTTTGGAGTCAAGATTAATGACAAAAAATTAAATTTCAGAACTGGCCTTGTGAAGATACAGTTATTATTGTCACTAGACTCAGGCACGATGGATTATATAGCCAAAACCACCAATGCTAGACACTACACTACTGTTTAGAACTATGGCCACAGCTGCCCCTAGAAAGATGTAGCTTTGCCTGCACATGTATGAATTCCTTATTAGCCTTGCTTCTTTGTCCATTAGTTTCAGAGTCTGGAGAGGGTACAAATGATTGGAAAGCATGTGGCCACACCCTAGCAGTCAAGAGGATAGGAAAGTTAGTGTTTGGCATTTTTAGTTTCTAGAGTGGTAGGAAAATTCAGTAGTGTCCTCATATGTAGGAATTTCCCACAAATTGGAAAGAATTTCAAGTCCTTTTTGAAGAACTAAAAAGTGAAATTTTTTCCACTCTTCGCCCTTATTGCCTGGGTATTCCTGCCTGCCTGATTTCTACAAAACTATTTTCTCAAAACCTAGTAGTATGAATAGGCATTTAGTACCTCTCACATGTGCCTACCACCTTCTTTTGTGTCACTACAAAACCCTACATAGGCTGTAATTAAAATCTTCTATAACTCTTCATTGAACTTACATCTGTTGGGGAGGAGCCTTTCTTCTAGGCTGCATATTCTCAGCTCTGGTATAATACTTTTATTTTTTAATTTTATTTTTATAAACATATAATATATTTTTATCCCCAGGGGTACAGGTCTGTGAATCGCCAGGTTTACACACTTCACAGCACTCACCATAGCACATACCCTCCCCAATGTCCATAATCCCACCCCCCCAACCCCCCTCCCCCCATCAAC
>NW_019154107.1:2817312-2851783 GCF_002288905.1 Enhydra lutris kenyoni | reverse complement strand
GAGCGCTTTCCATAGAGTTCCGGAGGGCGGGAATGAAGATGGCGGCCTCCCGGTCTCCAGCCCGGAGGAGCCGAGAGCCCAGGGCCCCACTCCTCAGTGCGCCCTCAGAGAACAACGCCCAATTACTCCCGTCACCCTGGCCTCCGGCCGCGCTCTGAGCTGACCGAGCCTGCGACCGGTTCAAGGTAACCCCGAGGTTAGAGCTTATTCCTCAGCTCTGTCTCTGTAGCCGGCTTCCCCGTTCTAATAACTGTAAGCTCTGTGACACTCAGACACCCCCGATCCTTCTGTGACCCTGCAGGACCTGAGGCCATGCTGACCCTGTGTGGGCTTC
The DNA here is from genome assembly GCF_002288905.1 of Enhydra lutris kenyoni. Taxonomy (NCBI): domain Eukaryota; kingdom Metazoa; phylum Chordata; class Mammalia; order Carnivora; family Mustelidae; genus Enhydra; species Enhydra lutris. The sequence continues at coordinate 2,851,449 of NW_019154107.1, read as the reverse complement.
ACCCCGGTTAAGCCTCTAGAGTGATGTCCCTCAGCAGAACAGACTTTTAAAAGTCCTGATTTTGTGCTCCGTTGCTCCGCCGCTTGCTGGGAGCCGGCCCCTCCCCCCGCGGTCTATCTTCCCGTCGCTTTGGATTCACTTCTCCGCCAGTCCTACCTTTCCGAAAGTGGTTGATTTTCTGTTTCTAGAGTTGCTGTTCTTCTTCTCTTCGATCTCCCGTTGGATTTGTAGGTGTTTGCAATCTTTAGATAAGCTATCTAGCTGATCTCCCGCTACCTGAAGTAGTCTCAGCCTGCTACTTCTCCGCCATCTTGACTCCTCCCCCTGGTATAATACTTATTGAATGACCAGTGATTCAATGCGTCAGGCTTTGGTTTAGAAATGCCAATTCATTGATGAACAAGACTTGAATTCTCCTCAAGGACTTCAGTTTAGTCATTTATAACCATGATTGATTACCATTGTTGCTCTAATTCTTCGACTTTCCCTGTATCCAATTCCTTTGCCATGTGATGTTGCTGTTCTCAGTAAAGGAACAATTTATATTTCCCTTTCCCACTTGACTAAGGATTCAGCCTAGTGACTTTCTCCGGCCAATGTAATAGACAGACATGATGAAGTGCCAGATCTGAGTTTATGCCTTAAGAGATCACACATATTTCCACTTCACTTCATTCACCTCTACCAGTGCTATAAGAGGTACATACCCCTAGCTATCCCACTGGGTCCAGAGAGGATGAGAGCTGGTTAGAACAGAGCCCCCTCCCATGAATGCAGATCTCTGAATTTTGCAGCAGTTTGTTATACTGTGCTGTTATGTCTATAGCTTACTGCTACTTTTGATAATGATGAACTAATAGAGAACTTTGAGATGGGGATACCACCATTTTTTATAACCTTGCAGAAGCACAAAGTGATGTCCAGTGCTAACATATTAAGCCAATAGGCTACAGGTCTTTAAGTGGATACTTCAGGCCCTGAATATTGTTATATGATCTTGAATATGACTATTTAAGAAAAATGATCCAAGAAACAGTAGGAACTTAGAGTAGAAAAATCGAGGAAAAGCCCTTAAATTATGGCAGATTATCATCATCATCATCATCACTCATATCCTCTTCTATTTGAGCACTTCCTGTGTTCAAAGAAAAACATTATTATCTCCATTTTCCAGGTAAGAAAACTGAGGCTAAACAGTATTTAATTTTCCCAAGACAACACAGCTAATACTTGGAAGAATCGAGTTTTTTTCTAGGCCTGTAAGATCCCATAGTCCATGCTGTAAATATGCACTTATTACCTCAATCAAGGAAGACTTCTGATTATAATAAAGCACTACATGCTAATATGTATGTGGAATTTTATAAAGTACACAGATATTATTTCATTTGATCCATACAATATCTTTGCAAAATGGAAACTATTATATATATAATCATTTAAAAGGCAAATAGCAAAGTTCTGAGAAATCGCATGATTCTAGCCCAAGATCAAAGTACTGATAGGTCCTGACACTAGTTACAAGCCTATAAAAGATCAGAAATGTATGCTGCTTCTGTGCTATACTGAAACATTTGAAAAAAAATCTTTGGTGTAGACAACTGAGGACAATTCAAATGAGTGAAAATCCCTGGGAAGTTGTTTAAAATATCTTAAGAAAAATGTAATCTAATAGAAACAACTAAGCCAAACAACTTAGTCATTTATTCCTCCTGAAGATTTTAATTTACTTTCCCCATTCAACTGATATGTGAAAAGAACAACCCTAAACATATTCTGTTGATTCTCTCAGGAAACATCTTAGTTACTTCTTCTCACATTTTGTTTCTAATTATTTATCTCTGGCTCCATTTCAATTTTATTTAATGAAGAGTGTTTTTTTGCTCTTATAATATTACTCTGTAAATCATTGTAGGCCACCACTGTGAATTTCATTCTGCCTTTATTTCCCCCTTCAAAAATATTGTTGTACAATACCATTTATAAAGACAAACTGTTAACATTAGGTTACAACAATAATAACTGCATTTCTCTTTCTAAACATCACAAAGATAGTGCTCTGTTTTTTGAAAATATAGTTTCATTCTTTGATGGGTATTTCATATTTGTCTCTTCCAACTTTTCTAAAATGGAAATAAAATTGTCAATCAAAACAATAATATTGGGGGCACCTGGTTGGCTCAGTGGGTTAAGCCTCTGCCTTCAGCTCAGGTCATGGTCTCAGGGTCCTGAGATCGAGCCCTGGGTTGGGCTCTCTGCTCAGTGGGGAGCCTGCTTCCCTCTCTCTCTCTGCCTGCCTCTCTGCCTACTTCTGATCTCTCTCTCTCTGTCAAGTAGGTAAATGGAATCTTTAAAAAATAATAATAATATTGGAGGTGAATTCTATGCAAAGAATTTACAAAGGCAGAAACATTAATGAAAAGAAACAAAGAGGAAAGGCTGTTATATATTTAAAAACAACAAGTCACTAGTGACATTATCTATTGTTTGAAATCTGGGCATGATTATGTTGGTTGCCTTATAAACGTCTCCTCACATAAGGTCATCTGGAAATAAAAGTCTACTTTTTTTTGCCATGAGTATAATTTAGTGATGAGAGAACTTGCCCAAGAACCAGAAGAAGGGATTTGGATTTCAGATATGGTGTACAGCTCTGACCATTAATGAGAACTTGGGCAAGATTTTCCATTTGTCAGGACAATTGGTTCTCAAACTTTTGGTATGAGAACACATTTTGGATCATGTAAATCACTTTTTAAAACTTTCAAATACTAGGGCATCTGGGCAGCTCAGTCAGTTAGCATCTGCCTTCAGCTCAGGTCATGATCCCAGAGTCCTGGGATCGAACCCCATATCAGGCTCCCTGCTCAGTGGGGAGCCTGTTTCTCCTTCTCCTTCTGCCACTCCTCCTGCATGTGCTCACTCTCTGTCTCTCTCTCTCTCTTTCTGTGTTGTATGGATAAATAAAATCTTTTTTTTTTTAAAAACCCTTTAAATTACCAAGGTATCCAAATTTTATTTTGAGTTCCCCCAGAAACTTTCCCTAAAACAAAATTTTAAGTACAAGTGATGTGCTTGGGGCCATGATAGCAGGAAACATTGATAAAGAAGCCAGCAAATGAGACAGCAAAGGGAAAAGAGCCAACATACAGTGTGTCATCATGACAGCCATCACTGTGGGTAACTATCTGAATCCTCTAAGGGACTCTGGGGGTTAATATAAGAATATGCCTCAAAATTATCTCAGCTGATGTGCAAGTAAGTTGGGGTATTAATCTATTGACTCCTTTCCTGTTCTTTGTGAAAAGACTATTGCTGGGGCCATCAACTCTGTTGACACCTCTGGCTTGCCATTGGGCAGGCCAAGTGCTTCCACCAGACAAGTAGTACTTGGATAGGGTCATGAATATTGAAGTAAAGCAGCCTTTGATAACATGTGAAAGTGAGAGCTGAGGGGAAAAGAGTGAAGCACTGTACTGTGTGTTATACCTTCCAACTAAAATTTTGTATCCAACAGATAGAGTGGACATTAATTTTTTATTTTTTATTTGTTTACTCTCTAGGATTTAGACCACCTGCTTATGTTTGAGGAATTGCCTAACCCACAAATTCTGGCAAAGAACAGAGCTCACCTTCTAGTATGGAAGCTAAAAAAAGGAGATACTCATTTTCCAAGCCTCTTTTGCAGGTAAGACTCCATCAATCAGATGCTCTTGCTTGAGATATTGAACGTGGAACAAATAACACAGTGAAGCCGAGTTAATGAAAACTAAATCTTATGGCATTGGCTGGCAGTGGTGGCAGCCATCACTGTCTTCAGAGGAGCTGTGGTAAGAGGTACATGTCAGTCGTGGTGCCCAGTGTGTAGAATTCCCAGCAGCCACGGTGTAGGCTCATAAGTACAGTGTTTGGCAATGGCCACAGTAGTGCCTTCATCAGATACGTCCTTAGCCTCCCTCGACAATACTCGTTTGCTATACCTTATCCTTCTGTCTTCCTGGTTCTGTGAGTTACTATTGACCTACCAATACATTTGATATGTGCTTATATCACACAGGGTCAGTTTCTATTGCTTACAACACAAAATCTCAACTAACAAAACAGATCTAAGGTATAGCCCAGGAAATTCTTTTTTTAGCAGCCTCTCAAAGTGATTCTAATGCAAATTTTGTGGACCACTGTCTGGGGTTGTTTCCTCAAAGGGAAAATAAATATAAAAACATATGCTCAGCAGAGGACTTGTGATGTTCCAGTAATTATAAGGGAGGAGCCTTAAAAGATGAATAAGATTATTTCACAATTGAAGCCATCACCTAAAGGATGATTTTGAAGTAATTTTCCACTCAAAGTGGATAGATTTCATTAAAACATTTCAGCTACTTCGTGATGCAATCTATTTAAATGCTGATGTCTTAGAAAATTACCTGGTCATCCCCGTCTTCAGATCCCCTCAGTCCCTACATTTGTAGCCAATGGACTTTTGGTAAGCTGGTTAAAAAATGGCCCAAATCCTTCACCTCTCCTTGTATCTAGTCTCTTTACAATGTGACTTTGTAGCTCCTACCATAAAGAAAAAGAATCTAGTTTACCAGCCCTTGCCTGGGGCTGGCTTTGCAACTCACTTTGGCTAATAGAATGTGTTGTAAATGACAATGTGCCAGTTTTGAGCCTAACTAAGCCTCAAGAGATTTTGCATACTTCCACTGTCTCTCAGAATCTACTAGCTAACAGTAAATAAGCATCAGCTAGACTGCTAGAGGTTGAGAGACCACAGCAATGAATTCTGAGGTGCCCCCCCCTTAAGAATCAGTCACCTAGCTCACCCAGGCTAACTTGCAGGCCCACAGAGTTAAGTCAATCAGATGACTCTTGCTTTGACCCATTATGTTCTGGGTGGTTTGTTATACAGCTATAGGTAACTGATAAATTTCTCCAAATACTTTGTGTATTCTGTTTGATCTCTGAGTCTACTTGTACTTGTGAGAAGGTTGATTAAGGAACTTCTTGGCAGGTACCCAACATTGTATGGTACATACATGTAGTAGCTTTGCCAGTATCTCACTTTGATTTATATTTTTATTTTCAATGACTAGGTCCTAGATTTATCATTTTCTGCTTTGGTGACTAAGTTCTCTCCTCATAAACTCACCAAATCTTCATGATTAGGTTTTTGTTAGAGATGCCCTAAATATACATCTTACAAAATGACAAATGGCCAAATTCTAAAATTAAGATTCATCTAAAGCTGAATATCACCATCATAGAATTACCTTCTGGGATAGATGTTAATTATTACAATTATAAAATTATAATTTTATTTTTAAAAATTTGCTATTGGGGCACCTGGGTGGCTCAGTGGGTTAAAGCCTCTGCCTTCGGCTCAGGTCATGGTCTCAGGGTCCTGGGATCGAGCCCCACATCAGGCTCTCTGCTCGGCTTGTGATCTCTCTCTGTCAAATAAATAAATAAAATATTTTTTAAAAATTTGCTATCAAGGAACTTATCATCTGTTTTCTTCTAGGAGTTTTATGGTGTCAGGTCTACATTCAAGTCTTTAATCCACTTTGAGTTAATTTTTGTGTATGGTGTAAGGTAGTGGTCAAGTTTCATTCTCTTGCATGTAGCTGTACAGTTTTTCCAACACCATTTATTGAAGAGACTGTCCTTTTCCCATTGTATATTCTTGACTCTTTCACTATAAATTGATTGACCATATATACATGCATCTATTTCTGGGCTCTCTATTCTGTTCCAGTTATCGATGTGTATTGTTATTTATGTCAATGCCATACTGTTTAAATTATTATAGTTTTGTCGTATATATTAAAATCAAGGAGAATGATGCCTTCAACTTTGTTCTTCTTTCTCAAGACTGATTTGGGAATTTGGAATCTTCTGTGTTCCCATACAACTTTTAGGATTATTTGTTCTATATCTTTGAAAAGCGCCTTTGAAATTTTGATAGGGATTGTAGTATATCTCTAGAGTGCTTTGAGTAGTACAGAAATTTTAACAATATTGACTCTTCCGGTTTGTGAGCCCAGAATATCTTTCCACTTTTTTGTGTCTTCAACAATTTTTTCATTAATGTCTTGTAGTTTTCAACATACAGATCTTTCACCTCCCTGGTTAAATTTATTCCTGGGTATTGTATTCTTATTGATCAATTATAAATGGGATTGTTTTTTTTATTTCTCTTTCTGATAGTTCATTATTAGTGTAGAGAAACACCACAGATTTTTGTATATTGATTTTGTATCCTGTGACGTTACTAGTAGTAAGCTCCTTGACATAAGTCTTGGTGATGATTTTTTTAAAAATCTGACACCAAAAGCAAAAGATACAAAAGCAAAACTAAATAAACAGGACTATTTCATACTAAGAAGTTTATGCACAGCAAAAGAAACCATTGACAAAATGAAAAGGCAACCTACTAAATGAGATAAAGTATTTGTATATCATAAATCTGTTAAGGGTCTAATATCTGATATATATAAGGAATTCATGAACTCAATAGCAAAAGAACAAATAATTAGACATTTTTCCAAAGAAGACGTATGGATGAACAACAGACATGAAAAAATGCTCAACATCATCAGGGAAATGCAAATCCAAACCACACTAAGGTATCACTTCACACCTGTGAGAATCACTGTTATCAAAAGACAAAAAATAGTAAGTGTTGGTGAGGATGTAGAGAAAAGGGAACCCATGTGCCCTGATGGTGGCAATGCAAATTGATGCCGTCACTATGGAAAACAGTATGGAGATTCCTCAAAAAATTAAAACTAGAACTACCATATGATTTAGCAGTTCCACTTTTGGGTATTCATCCAAAGAAAACAAAAACACTAACTCAAGAGGATATATGTACCCCCATGTTTGTTGCAACAGTATTTACAATAGCCAAAATATGGAAACAACCTACATGTCCCTTGACATAAGTGTGTATGTGTGCATGTGTATGATATTCCATTTTATATATATTCATATTTAAATAGAAATATATTTTATATATTATACATAAAATATATTAGAAATATATAAAATATATATTTTATATTTATATAAAAATGTAATATATTTTATATATTCTCATTTAAATTAGAAATAGATTTTATGTATTACTTTATATATAATACATAAAATCTATTTCTATTTATATATGAATCTTACTCATGCATAGAAAGGAATGAAATCTTTCCATTTGTGACAATGTGAATAGACTTCAAAGACATTATGCTAAATGAAATAAGTCAGAGAAAGACAAATACTGTCTGATTTTTCATATATGTGGAATCTAAAAAAAAAAGAAACTTTAAAGACACAGACAATAGGTTTGTGGATGCCAAAAGCAGAGGTGGGAAGTGAGAGAAATGGGTGAAGGGAGTTAAAAGGCAAAAAGAAAAAAAGAGAAAACAGAAAGAGGCAAATGCTGTAGATATCTGTTAAATGTTAGTTCAGCTGCATGAAGTCTTTATATGTTTTATAATAAATGCTAAAGAAGAAAGATGATCTCATCTACTTGGTGTTACAGTGAGTGTAACAAGATATATACAGATAATTTATAAACTTCTAATTGTGATGAGGCCTTATGAAAGGGAAAAATTAAAACATTCTTAGTTAAGCGTCCACCTTCAGCTCAGGTCGTGATCCCAGGGTCCTGGGATTGAGCCCTACATCCAGCTCCCTGCTCTGTGGGAAGCCTGCTTCTCCCTCTCCCACTCCCCTTGTTTGTATTCCCTCTCTCGCTGTGTCTCTCTCTGTCAAATAAATAAATAAAATCTTTAAAATAAAAAAAAGAAATTAGATACAAATAAACAACTTTAAATGCTTTAAAGAAAAAAAAAGAATTAAATCTTGTACAACAAAGGATACTTTATAACGATACAAGGACTACGGCATGAGAGGATATGAACCAAATATTACATGAAGCTGGATACATGAAACAAAACCTCTCAGAAATACAAGTTCTTTATTTTAAAAAAATACAAGTTCTTTATTTAAAAAAAAGCCACAATAATGGTAGAAAGTTTTAATATTCTTTCAGAATTTTGAAAAATCAAGTTAACAAAAAGTAAAGACACAGCACTGGAATAATATAAGGAACTTAAGTCAACATTCATTTATTATGTGATAGAACATTTGCAAAAATCAATTTATTTATTGTCACTGAGAAATCCTTAATAAACCCCCGAAGCAGATTTTGAAGCCCATATTCTTTGATTATAACCAAAAAAAATTCAAAAAATCATAAAATGATTTTAAAAAAACTACAGCGAAACCAAGAAACCTCCTCCTAAACGACCCCCAGATAAAAGAGGAATTTGAAAATTATCTAGAAAAGTAATAAAAATAACACTTTATATGGGACCTGTATTCAGGTAATTTATAGTCTTAAATACTTTCATTTTCTTTAAAAGATTAAAAATAAATGAACTACACAATTCAAATTTTAAAAATCAACAATGTAAACCAAGAAAAAGTAGGAAGAGGGATTTCATACTGAAGAAAGGTAAAAATAAATGAAATAATAACAACAGAGACAGTAGAAAGGAAAATAAGTTCTGTTTTTTTGTTTTTGTTTTTGTTTTAAATAAGCCAAAATCTGGCAAATCCAGTTCAGGAAAAGAGAAGGCAAAAGTGTTGTTATTGGAAATGGAATGGATATTAGAGCCACAAAAATGGAAAAGACCAAAGAAATTATAAGAGGTGATATGGAAGTCCATGGCAACAAAATTGAAAATCTAAAGGAAATGGATGACTTCCTAGTAAATTTTGGACTACCACCAAACCCTACTATAACGTCATAAATAGGGTCCAAATATTTCCATCCCATAAAATGCAAGGTTGCATCACTGCAATATTAATGAAAACCAGTTTTTTAAATAAAGGGTTTTTTTTAAGATTTTATTTATCTGACAGACAGAGATCAAAGTAGGCAGAGAGGCAGGCAGAGAGAGAAAAAGAGAAGCAGGCTCCCCACTGAGCAGAGAGCAGAGAGCCTGATGCAGGGCTCGGATGGATCCCAGGACCCCGAAAGCACGACCTGAGCTGAAGGCAGAGGCTTTAACCCACTGAGCCACCCAGGCGCCCCTAAATAACGTTTTTAATTTTAATCCCAGTTTAGTTAGCATACAGTATTATATTAGGTTCAGGTGTACAATATAGCAATTCAGCTCTTCTGTAACACCTAGTGCTCATCACAAGTGCACTCCTTAATCTCCATCTTCTATTGCACACACCAGCCACCAAACTCCCCTCTGGTAACTATAGTTTGTTCTCTATAGTTAAGAGTCTGTTTCTTGGTTTCTCTCTCTCTCTCTCTCTCTTTTTCCTTTGCTTCTTTGTTTTGTTTCTTAAATTCCACACATAATGAAAACAACTTAAAAAAAAAATCTTCCAAGAACTTGGCGTCAGTCTTGTGCACCCAAGACCTGGGTTAGTGCTACCCCAGTGGAGTTCCTAGGCAGGCATCTATGCTGCTTTTTTTTTTATCTAGTCCAGGAACAGGGAGGGAAACCTGACCAGCAAGATGCTTTAGACCAACTACAAGTCAGGAATGAGCATAAAGCTAGGCAGGGGTGGAAGGAAAGGGAAATGAATCAGTCTCTTTATAAGGATTGGACACCAAGACAGGGTAATGTAGACCTGGTGGCTGTCTCCATCCACTGGACACCTTTACACTGCTCCTTTTGTTGAGTTTTTGGAAACTAAAATATTCTCATTAAATATAACAAGTCCCAGGTAGGTGGTCACTTCCAAATCCCTTTCCACCCCCAACCCTAGTATGAGCTTTGACTTGTCCTCATTTGATAATAGAAACTAGGCAGAGAACTTGTATTGAGCAACAACTGGATTATATCCAATGGCAGGACATCTTATTTAAAAATAAGAAGGGCATGTATTGCATGGAGCACTGGGTGTGATGTATATACAGTGAATCTTGGAACACTGAAAAGATAAAATTAAATTAAAAAAATAAAGTTAATAAAGCAAAAGGTTACTGCTCAACATTAAAAAAAAATTAAAAAACAAAAATAAATAAAATAAGTACTAAACTATAAATAGTGGTTATCTCCGGAAAGGAAGATGACCAGAAGTTTTCAAATACTATATGAAGTTGGATTTTTATAATAAACTTCACTACTGTAATTAGGAAAAACAATTCAGCCTTTTTGGCACCCTTCTATGCAAACATATGTAAACTACACTCCCCCCAAAATTTAGTGGTTAGATTTCAAATATTTGATAATGTAGGGCAAGAATAATGTGCTTAGTACTGGTTTGTTCCCATGATACTAAATAGTCTCCCCTTTCAGCTGAAGTAGTAAAGGAACAAGATCATCTTTGCTAGCTTTGCCAGTGTAAGATACTACTGGTAATGATGCCACTAAGGTATTATGCTTTACTTCCTCTTTAATAGCAAATGGATAACATAGAGACATCTGCTTTTTAACTCTCAGGCATGATGGTTGACTGATGGTGATGATGCTAATGCAATAAAGCAATCCCACAAACTGAAATATTGTGCACTATTCAAAGAAGCTATCTGAATGCTTTTAGAAGCAAAGATGCAATTGATGTCCCCATTATATTGTTTATTTCTAATATTTTTATGCATTTGCTAGTTGAAACAAAAGCATAAAAAAAGTCTCTGTGATTTAATGGGGCAAGATAAATGGCTTTAGAAATAAGTAGTTAATTTTCAAGATAATAATCTTCCCTGAATTTTCATCTGCATTTTAGTTTTCATTGCCTGGGTACCAATTTTGACTGGAGAAGAATGGTAGAAGTGTCTTTCCATCAACTATGATATAAGAACTCTTTCATTCTCAAGGCACAGTGTTTTTCTTCAGCTGGTTCCAGTACCTTAAAGACCTTCTCCACAAGCAACAGTTTTTATTAAACACAACAATGTTGTTATTATTTCCAAAGTATGGCATTAAGCTTTTTTTATATTCAAGCTATCTTTTTAGACATATAGTTGTGGTGGTCCTTCCATCACATTTGGACATCTTGTAAAACACATTACAAAACATTTCCAAAATAGCTTGCAACTCTATTTAACATACCACTCCAAAATCTCTTGTATGATAAGGAATCTATCCTTGCTGAAGAATGATAAAAGTGTTTCACTATTTTGCTGTCCTATAATTTATTTATTTATTTTTAAAGATTTTATTTTTTTTATATTATAGACAGAGATCACAAGTAGGCAGAGAGGCAGGCAGAGAGAGAGGGAGAAGCAGGCTCCCCACCGAGCAGAGAGCCTGATGTGGGGCTCAATCCCAGGACCCTGAGATCATAACCTGACCCGAAGGCAGAGGCTTAACCCACTGAGCCACCCAGGTGCCCCCTACAATTTATTTTTGAGCACACAAGTGAAGAGTAGACAAAACATTGTATGATTGTCAATCCTGAGTGATATATCATTCCTGTTATATTTGTTGGATTCTTGAAGACAATTACATTATAATTTTATACCCTAATTTTATATCCTATAAATAGTTTTTCAATCAAATGGGCTGTGTTAGTTGTATAAAACCTAGACATCCCTTGACAAGCAAGTAAAGCAGAAACACAGTTGAATTCATCCTTGATCCACCAAGCTGTTAAACTTAAAGAAGACTTCTACTGATTTCTGAACTACCATTTGTCTGATGTACAAGATACAGAGATTGCATATTTAATAATACCGCTAGGCTTACAGAACATAATTCAGAAAAACTTTCTTTCAGGACTATGTTTTCTGGATGAAATTTGTACCTGGGATTTTTTTTTAATGTCCAAACTCAAAGAACTCAAAAGTCTTTTCTCTTTAACTCAAAGAAATGATTGGCACTCTATAGGGATGATGTAAATAAGTTTTTGTTTAAAAGTTTAAGTTTTGAATACTTAAAACTATAGGGGATTGCCATCTTAAAGTGTATTCTTTTAAAATCTGTTATTTTTATAGTTTGATGGTGAGAACAAAATAGGTTTGGGGTATCTTATTTCTAACATTTTCTGTATTTGTATACACTTTATTATATTAGAATCAAATGGTATTTATTAAATTAACTTTTAGTTTATCTTTTAGTTTTTTCTGCTTGTGATAATTTGAGATGGAAAAATTGACATTTGGTTTTAAATAATCCTCCAAAGAGGGGTACCTGGGTGGCTCAGTGGGTTAAGCCTCTGCCTTCGGCTTGGGTCATGATCTCAGGGTCCTGGGATCAAGCCCTGAGTTGGGCTCTCTGCTCAGCAGGGAGCCTGCTCCCTCCACTCTCTCTGCCTGCCTCTCCACCTACTTCTGATCTCTGTCTATCAAATAAATAAATAAAATCTTTAAAAAAAAATAATAATCCTCCAAAGATGTGATGAATTGTTTCAGGATTTTTTTCTTGAAATACTCTGCCTAAATGGAAGTAAATAACTACATTTTAAATAAAATTCTTAAAAGGTTATTTTATCTGATGTAATTGTTCATATACCAAGCAATCCTACAAAAATTAGAATTAATATGTAATTGAATATCTATTATTCAGTATTTTATTATTATTAAAGTTATATAGTATTAGTCATAAAGAAAAATTATTTCTAAAGTATTTTCCTCATACACTTTCATAATATTTACAAAAACTGTTCACTTTTTCATTGTTCATTTAACTCTTTGAATGTTAACTGTCTTTACATAAAAATTAATGGTTTTCACCATCATCATTAATTATTATAGTATTTTACCCCACAATAATAAAATTTATTCTATAATTGACTATTAGAATTCCAACAAATAAAGCACACAAGGATATTTTAATTCCATGTTATACCTAGAATGCTTATATATATTTAAAAGTGAATATCAAGAAATTAACAATAAATCCTGATGATCTATCTTACTTTCACTGTACTATTATTACTTATATTACTGTTACTATTACACTAAATATATGTAATGGCAACTTATCTTTCAAATGATGTTAATGAAAGGAAAAGACTATTTAGCTTTCTAAAGACTACAGTCAAAGCACAAGTTGAAAACAAGATACTGGTTAAATTCTAAGGTCAAAGACAAACTTTCATGCCTTCCTGGTTTGTGTATTTAAAATATCTTTCTCAAAGAATAATTGCAAGCTATTATAAGATTTACCTAACGGCATTTATATACATGTAATGGATCCCTTTCTACCTAGAAGAAGTACATGAGATTATGTATTCATAGTTTTTGGAAGGCTGAAAAAGTTGAAAATCTTAAGTCCTTCCTTGTTGACTAAATGCTAAGGAGTATGTGTAGACAGCCTCCAAATATGATTGCTAGCAATTTCTTCCCAAACTATATGCAGATGTTCACATTCCTCCCATTAAGATGTAGAATCTATTTTTCCTTCCCTTAAATGTAGGCTGACTGGTGACTTTGTCAGTTCCAGGCTTAGCACCTTTAAGAAGCAGCTTTCACCTTTGCTTTCCTGGAATCCAGCTGTCATCCTGAAAGGAAGTGCAAGTTGTCCTGCTGGAGAGAGAGAACATTAGGAAAGACCCTAGAGAATGAGGAGGATGGGCTGATATAGAGAGAGGCCACACTGAGTAGAATTGTATTCCCCAGCTGACAGCACTGAGACCCCAGAAGTGCAACAGAGTCCATCTTGTACCTACAAGCCCAGCCAATGCAATCACAAGAATGATCCCACTAGTTAATAGTACTTATGCTCCATTACATGGAACATAAGAGCCAACATTCAACCCACAGAATCATAATAAATAAAAAATAGTTGTTTTAATCCACTAAGTTTGGGGGTGGTTTGTTACCTATCAATAAATAACAGAGACAGACATTCATACCTAGTCCAGGATGTTACCAAACAAAAACAAAAAAAAGAACAATTCAGACATGTTACATTGGCTTTGAGGCTTGGCAAAAGGCAGAGGATGGAAAAATGGTGAGGAATTTGCTACTAGAGACAAGTTGGGGTTTGGTTATGCATTAACAGAATATTTGGCAAGATTCTTGCCTTTAGTAACTTGTAAGATAGAATGAAACCCAACAAATTTGTGTTATTTGGCTAACATTCCAGAAAGAATGTTGAAGATGCCAGTTGACTTCTCTAAGTTCTCTATGATGTATTTCAAGAGAAAGATAAGCTAAAGAAGGAACTGTTGAAGTTTTTAATAAGAACCTAAAAGGTAACATAGAGGCCCAAGATAGTCTCCTCAACTGGTGGATGAACTTCTGTACAGTGAGAAAACTGTTCAAAATGAACTCAGGGAAAACACTAAATTCAGGATGCTACCAGTAAACTATAGCCTCAAGGTCAATATCAAATTGAATGTGAGGGTTAACCATTTAATGAAGTGCCTCAAAAATCTTTTCAACTAGACAAAGAAACTTTTAAAAATGATAGGGGCATTGTTCTATAACACTTTGACCACAGCCTGATGTACAGAAAGCCTATTAAGCAAAAAATCATAGGCTTTTGTTTAATGGAATAGATTATAATTTGATAGTATAAAAACTATAGGTTTCTCAGAATCAGGAAGCCTGACATTATGTAGCTGGGTGGATTTCAGAATTACTATGGGCCACTGACTGCTGTATCTTTCATTTCCTACTTTTTGAATGGATGTGTTTATTGTAATTTTTTCTATTCTTGTCTCACTTCTGTGTGGTGAGAGTATGGAGAACAGATAAATTTTATTTTTAATTTGAAGTTTTCTCATTTGAGAGGCTCTGTACTTAAGCAGCTTCATGTACACACACACACATACACTGCACCTGAGGATTCACATTTAAACATTTTTTAGATGACAAGATGCTGGACTTTGAGCTAATACTATGATGATATGATATTTTTGAGGATGATGTTCAGTGTATTTTGCATGAGGAAGAGATCTGAATTGTTGTGGTAAAGGGTGAATTATGGTAGATGGTCTCTAAAGACATTCATGATAGTTTCTCCTTTCCCTCTACTCGCATGACTTTCCTCTCATAAAGAGCAAGGGTCTGGCTTTCCTGTTTTTGAATCTAGGCTGCTCTGTGACTTTCTTTGACCAATAGAATATAGCAAAAGTGTAAGTGTGCCAGGGGGCAGTTTATACTTTCATTTCATCAGAACCTAGTTGCCACGGTAGAGACAGAAGACATGAGGCAAGGTCCTACAGGATGAGCTGCCATGTATATAGAGAGATCACATGGAGTAAAACTGAAATATATGGGGTACTGGGTGGCCCAGTTGGTTAAGTGTCTGCCTTGGCTCAGGTCATGATCCTGGAGTCCTGGGATTGAGTCCCAGGATCAAGCCCTGCATCAGGCTCCTGGCTCAGTAAGGGACCTGCTTCTCCATCTGCCCTTCACTTCACTCATGCACATGCTCGCTCTCGCTCTCTCTCTCTCTCTCTCAAATAATAAATAAAATCTTTAAAAAAAAAAACCTGAAGTATACCAGGCGACAATCTGCATCAAGGTCCAGATATAAGAGAGAAGCCTTCATGGGCCTTGTAAATCAAATCAGGTACCAGCTGAATCCAACCATGTGACCAAGCCCAGATAACACTACAGTAGAGCAAAAGAACTGCCCAATCAACATACAGAACCATCATAAATAATGGATTGTTGTTGTTTTAAACCACTAAGTTTTGGGGTGGTTTGTTACAAACCCAAAGATAACTGAGGAGATTGGAAATGCAAATCTCTTTATGTGGTAGAAAAAAATGTTATCTATTAAAAGAAGCATTATAAATTGTCCTGCTATTTATGGAATTAATTTGGTTAAAATATGCTCCTTTAAGAGAAGATATATATTCCTTTTGGCAAAATGAATTTGTGCACTTAAAAAACCTTTGGAGGATGTGAAACATTAGTTGAGAAAATGAGCCAAGAATATAATGTATTCTTATTTTTAAAAAACTCCAAATTCTAGCTAACACTCTTTGTAATATATAAAATATCATTGTTCACTCTTCCAGGCCCAATTTTAAACATCTATAACTATTATAATCCTTGAAGAAATAATCAGCTGATATTTTGTCACATACCACACTAACAATTAACTAACATACCGAGAAAATCTTACTTTGCAAGACAAACTGAATTAATTGGTCTCAATGTCTAATGTACTCTTAATGTTAATTTGTCTACCTATCAACAGTATACATTCCTTAAGATCGGGGGACTATTTTTCTTCATTTTATTCTCCTTTTTCCTTCTTAGCATTATTCTAGAAGCATGATAGGTAGCTGATAAAATTGCTTGTTATCCAACAGTCACTTACTAAGAACCTGCTATGTGTCAGGCAATGTGAGATGCAAAGACTAGGTATGATCTCTGCCCTCAAAGGCCTACAACTTGGGGAAAATATGGAAGTGAAAATCTGCTCCACCTGGAGGAAGGCAGAAAACTATCTTGGACCCTAGATCCTACACCAGTACTAACCAGAAGTTCGCTACTACTGAGGAAGGCCCAGGAAAATCCACCCAAGATCAACAATTATCAGTGAAAAATTCCCTCAATGGAACCATCAGTAGACTGGACATATTTGAACACAGACTCCATGAACTTGAAGATAGATTAATATAAATGTTGTTTACCAAGGAAGCTCATTAATCAGTCACTACCCAGGGTTTTTATTGGAAGACTGTCACATAGGCATCCTATGCCCAGTGCATACCAAAGTATCCGACTCCCAGAAGGAAAGCAGGTATTCTGCATAAACCATATCATTTGCACAGTTTAAGCACAGTTAGGCACTCTTACTAGTTAGGGGGGTAGGAACACTCCCCAAATCAAAGTTCCCTGATGCCAACCAAAGACCAGCCTTGCAAGCAGGCCTTTTAAAGTTTAGCAGTCGCAGGCCTGCTATGTTAACTCTTCTGCATAGTAATTGAATTTGCTTGATTCCAACTCATTCAAGATCTGGGGAGGGCACCTGGATGGCTCAGTCAGTTAAGTGACTGCCTTCACTCAGGTCATGATCCCAGGGTCCTGGGATCAAGCCCCGCACTGGGCTCGTTGCTAAGTGGAGAGCCTGCTTCTCCCTCTTCTTCTGCCTGCTACTCTGCCTACTTGTGCTATCTGTCCGTCAAATAAATAAATAAATTTTTTTTAAAAATCTAGGGGAAAGGAGAAACTGTTTACACAGGACAAACTATTGTTTGTTTTTTCTGAATAATTTTTTTCATTAAAAATTTTTTTATTTAAGTTCAATTTAGTTAACATATAGTGTATTATTAGTTTCAGGGGTAGAATTTAATGATTCATCAGTTGCATATAACACCCAGTGCCCACTACATCAAGTTCCCTCCTTAATGCCTATCACTCAGTTACCCCATCCCCCACAAACCTCCCCTCCAGCAACCCTCAGCTTGTTTCCTATAGTTAAGAGTCTCTTATGGTTTGCCTCCCTCTCTATATTTAATCTTATTTTTTCCTTCCCTTCCCTATGTTCACCTATTTTGTTTCTTTAATTCCACATATGAGTGAAATCATATGCTATTTGTCTTTCTCTGACTGACTTATTTCACTTAGCATAATACCCTCTAGTTCCCTCCATGTCATTGCAAATGTGAGATTTTATTCTTCTTGATGGTTGAGTAATATTCCATTGTATAGATACAGCACATCTTCTTAATCCATTCATCTGTCAATGGACGTCCAGGCTCATTTGATAATTTCTTTACAAATTATGTCTGTTGTTGATATTGCAAGGGTGTACCTTCATAGTAAAGTTCAGTGTAAAGAAACAGATGTGGATTATGTTAGGAGCAAGATCAACATGAGGTATTCATGGTAGTATGGAATTAAACATGCTAGTAAGAAAATAAAGTTCTATTTTTGAATGTATTAGCAAGTATTAACTTTTAGTCACAATGTTAATAAGCAGTAGATAGGTGAAAATGAGATATGAATCACCAAATAAAATGAGTAGTATTCAGAGCCTTTTTAAACAAAAAGAGTGGCAAACTAAGGTGAAAGCATTGAGTAGAAGAGCTCCTCAAGGAATTCTGCAAAATGTCAACCTAGGATGGGAACTGATCTGTTCTCTTTCAGATGGAGAGACATTCAAAGAGGGAAGTGGCTATTTTGAATGGTAAAGTTGTAGAATCCCAAAAGAGCTTCAACCACTTCTAGAGATAACCCTTGCTCAAGGAGAAGCCTGCTGTTGGAAGTACCATCATTTTCAGTACTACCCATTAATGTCAGAAGATTTGCTCAATGTCTTACTTCCACATATCCTCAAATGAAGTAAGACAGGAGCTTTGACGTTAGTGGACAACTGAAAAATGCATAGGTTTTAGCAGGAGACCAACCTAAATTTATGCTACCAAATAACAATTATGTGATTCTAGCTAAGTTTCTTAATTTCACTGAGCCTCAGTTTCCTGCTCTATAAAATACATATTATCAATAAATTCAGAGGATTGTTATAAGAATTACCATAGATATACTGTTCCTACTAAAGTGCCTATTGCAGTAGGAGCAAAAGATAGATAGCATTATCCTTTACAGCTTTAATAGTTAAGATGTTGCCCCATAGTTCTTCAGACTTTCCCTGAGCCATTTTTTAGAGGTGAGTAAAGCAGAGAGAAACCATAGCTAGAAAGAAAACCTCTGCTGATTTGTTATCCAGGGTATCTGCACTTATAAAACTACCTTAGGAGTGGAGAAAGATTATTTTCAAAAAATGAGTTAGTGCAGTACAGATTTTTTTGTAATGATAAAATCCAGGAAACACCTGATTCTCTTTTTTTCTTGTTTAATATGGGACCTTGAAGCAAGAAATCTTTCAAGAAGATTCTAATAAACTAGTAAAGGTAGAGAACACCAATCCCACTGCTCATTTACATTTCCCAGTTTCTGATTGAATCCCTCACCAGGAATCACATAAATCTCCTGCAATGGGGGCTTCCTGTAGAGCACACTCTGTGACAAAATTAGAGGGGATGATTGCATATCAACATTAAAACAACATGAAGTATAGATCTTCAACTCAACCAGGAAAAGGGGATATTTGAGAAGGTTATTTTTTTTTTTGAAGCAGAGAGCCTTAGTTTGTAGATATTAAAGTGATTTCACAGCAGCTGTTAAAAATCTAGTTCCAATTTGGGTGTTATATGTGAGTGATGAATCACTAGATTCTACTCCTGAAACTAATACTACACTATATGTTAACTAATTTGAATTTAAATAAAATCTTCGAGGAAGAAAAATCTAGTTCCAATTTGGTGGGATTGGTGAATTACAAAATTAAAGGGATTTGAAAATGAGTAAGCATATCTATTGCTTCCAACCCCCACAGCCCAGAATGAGGAGAGAGAGAAACATCATCATGTGAAAAATCATTCCAATACCTAATGTAAAAAACAATAATGAGAATGGGTACTATAAAAATAGTACAGATTCCATATCAAACACAGCAAAAGGACAGGTACTCAATCTCACATTGTAGATCCATTTGATATACTTCTTTTTTTGCACAGAATGCTCCTCAGTTCTTCTGCATGCCCTATACCTGTGAGACAAGGGGAAAGGGACAAAGGGTGCAGTGAAAGCTGTTGCAATTTTAATTTACTCACATTACAATCATTTTTCCCAGTAAGGTTTAGATAAAAGAAGCCATTTTTTTGTATGTGGAAATATCATAGCATAAGTATGTAGTCATGCAACTATCACATCGATGTTTTACCCAAGGGTAATATATGGAAATCCCACTGTTATCCTCTGAGCCAACAATAACATTATTTCATCCCCCTCCATAAATAAGTCAATAGCCTTGTTATGTTCCATGAGGGGCTTCTTTAATTTTCTGCTATTGTTTTCTGAAGGGAAGTCTTTATGCTTGGTTCTGAGATTTGTATATATAAACATATCTGTTTTTCTTATTTTTGTTTATTTTTTTATTTGAGTATAATTGACACAATATTATGTTAGTTTCAAGCATATAAAATACTGGTTCAGCATATCTATAGGTTATGCTATGCTAACTGTAAGTGTAGCTACCATCTGTCACTATACAACACTATTATAATATCACTGACTATATTCCCTATTCAGTGCCTTCGATTTTTTTTTTCATTTGAGCCTTTAAATTGGTTTTGCCTGACTTGTTTAGCAGTGTGTTGTTAATACGAAGGTCAGTAAATCTCCTTAAAATGAAGAATACAATGAAAGGCTCAATGTTTATTGATTTCTATTTATAATTTCTATAGAAATGTTATCTGTAGTGACCAATATAGTTTAGTGTAAGAATGATGGAGAAAATTGAAAGCTGTTTACCAAACTTCTTTCTTTTTTCTGAACACATAACTAGAACTAGCTTATCGCAGCTTCCTGTGAAGCCGTGTGACTGAAATTTAGTCAATATAATATAAGCAGAATGGATATACACAAACTCCTGCATCATCCATAAAACACCCCAAGGTACTATCCTTCATGTTCTTTCTTCATTTGTTGGATTGATGCAAATTAACATGGAAAACTTGAAAGCCATTTATACTGACTGCTATCTAGGAGTTCCATGTTGGACTACTCTGCGAGCAGGAAATTATTTCCAGGATATTGAATTTTGAGGGTTTGTTATAGGAGCTAGATTTATCCCCACCAATGCAGATGGCAAATGTGGACCTTTACTTTCTCAGCTCTTGTCCATCATATTACTTATGCATTCTATGCCAATGGTTCTCAATGAGGGGCAATTTTCCGTGCTTGGGGATATTTAGTAATGTGTAGAGATATTTTTGGTTGTCACAACTGGGAGGTGTTACTGGCATCTAGTGGTTAAAGGCCAGGGATATTGCTAAATATCATGTAATGCACAGAATAGCACCCCCTGCTCAACAAAGAATTATCTGGTCTGAAATGTCAGTAACCTCAGTTGAGAACTCTGCTCTAAGTTTGGATGAGGCCATAATACCGTTTTCAACAAACGATTTATGGTTCAGCAAATGAGTTGTTATTATTCTTTCTTTTCTAAGCTATCCTGCTTTTAGAAATAATGAACAAATTTATTTATCTTTGGCTTTTTATAGCCTGATGAAAGATTTGACTTAGCTATGGTCTATTCCCAAGCCGCTCTAGAACCTCCATTCTTCCAGCCCATTCCATAGATTTTACACACATATGAACTCCATGGTAAAGTAGGAAGCTTGTTTTTTTTTTTTTTCTTGTTTGTCATTGAATTCTCGGACCCTAGAACAATGTCTGGCACATATTAGGAACTGAACCAATATTTGTTGAATGAATAATTGTGTATTAGAAACCATAGGGAGTGGGGAAGGCTGGAACATCTAGGGTACACTTACCCCACTTCAAGGGGCAGCAACTACTCAGAGCTTACAGTTGTTGCCTAGGAAAGGAGACCTAGCTGAGTTTATGTAAAGATGTAAAGTCTCCCAGTTTTAAAATATTGCTATCAATTTTAAAAGCATATAATGTATAGTCACCACTGTTTACACCACACAATATACATCTTTGAATTTCATTTGACTCCAGGTCTCCCATCTTGTACTCAGTTAACATTATTAATAACAACTGCCATCATCAATGGGCTCTTAATATGTGTCAGCTATTGTACCAGTTAGCTTTTGCTGCATTAAAAACCACTTCAATGGCTTAAAGCGACAATTTTTAATTTATCTCAAAATTGGGGTTGGCAACAGAGGCTGGACTCAGCTGGGCATTTCTGGTCTTGACTATTTTCCATATGTCTAAAGTCAACTTTCAGTTGGCTAAGTGGTTACACTCTGGGGGATTGGCTGGCTATCCTCAGATGTTCCAGGCAATAAGGCCATATGTTTTCCAGCCCATAGCAAACTAGCCTGAATTTGTTTACATGGCAGCAGCAGCAACATTCCAAGAGATCAAGAGGGCATTTTGAGGCTTAGGTTCAGAACACTTATATTATATTCCATTGTCCAAAGCAAGTCACAAGACCAGCCCAGACTCAAGAAGGGAAGAGAGAGACTTCATCTCTTGATATAAGGGGCTACAAAGTCACATTACAATGGATATGGATATAGAAAAAGGGATAATAAGGCCATTTTTATATAGAATCTACCAAAGATGCTGTTTAATTGCTATACATTGGTCATGCCATTTAATCTTTTTTTTAAACAGCCTTTTAAAAATTCTTTTTTAAGATTTTATTTATTTTTTTGGCAGACAGAGATCACAAGTAGGCAGAGAGGCAGGCAGAGAGGGGGAAGCAGGCTCCCCGCCGAGCAGGGAGCCCAATGCGGGGCTCGATCCCAGGACCCTGAGATCATGACCTGAGCGGAAGGCAGAGGCTTAACCCACTGAGCCACCCAGACACCCCCATGCCATTTAATCTTTATCAAACTCTTGAGAGGCAAGTATTACATAACCCAATTTAAAGATGCCAAAGATAAGTCACTTCTCAAGTACTAACAGGTATATATATATTTTAATTTTAATTACAGTTTACTTAATGTGTAGTGTTATATCAGTTTCAGGTATACAATATAATGATTCCACAGTTCCATATATTACTCAGTGCTCATCAAATAAGTATACTTTTAATCTCCTTCACCTTTTTCACTTACCCTCAAACGCCCCCTCCCCCAGTAACAATCAGTTGTTCTCTGTAGTTAAGAGTCTATTTTTTGGATTGTCTCTTTTCTTCCCCTTTATTTGTTCGTTTTGTTTGTTAAACTCCACATATGAGTGAAATCATATGGTATCTTTCTTTGGCTGGCTTATTTCACTTACATATAAATACTTTGTCTTTTTGGGATACTAACCCTTTATCAGATACGTCATTTGCAAATATCTTCTCCCATTCAGTAAGTTGTCTTTTAGCTCTGTTAATTGTTCCTTTACTGTGCAGAAGCTTCTAATTTTGATGTTGTCCCAATTGTTTACTTTTGCTTTTGTTTCCCTTGCTTTGGGAGACATTTCCAGAAAGATGTTTTTATGGCTGATGTCAGAGAAATCATTGCCTATGCTCTCTTCTAAGATGTATATGGTTTCAGGTCCTTAAAACACTTGGTCTTTATTTTTGTGCATGGTGTAAGAAAGTGGTCCAATTTCATTCTCTCACAAGTAGCTGCCCAGATTTCCCAATACCATTTGTTGAAAAGACTGTCTTTTTCCCATTGCATATTCTTTGCTTCCTTGGTCGAGGATTAATTGACCATAAAATTGTGGGTTATTTCTGGTTTTTCTATTGTATTCTATTGTTCTATGTGTCTATTTTTGTGCCAGTATGACACTGCATTAATTACTACAGCTCTGCAATATAACTTCAAGTCTGGAATTGTGATACCCCCAGTTTTGTTTTTCTTTTTCAAGATTGCTTTTGCTATTAATGGTCTTTCGTGGTTCCATACAAATATTAGGATTGTTTGTTCTAGTTCTATGAAAAGTGCTGTTGGTATTTTGATAGTAGTTGCAAAAATCTGTAGATTGCTTTGGGTAGCACAGATATTTTAACAGTATTTGTTCTTCCAATCCACAAGCATGGAATGTCTTTCCATTTCTTTCTGTTGTCTTTCATCATCTCTGTTTTGTAGTTATCAGAGTACAGGTCTATCACCTCCTTAATTAAGTTTATTCCTAGTTATTTTATTATTTTTGGTGAAATTGTAAATGGGTCTGTTTTCTTAATTTCTCTTTCTGATGTTTCAGTATTAGTGTATAGAAATGCAGTGATTACATTGATTTTGTACTCTGTGGCTTTACTGAATTAATTTGTCAGTTCTGAAAGTTTTTTGGTGGAGTCTCTTTGGGTTTCTATATATAGTATTTTTTTTAAAGATTTTATTTATTTGACAGAGATGACAAGTAGGCAGAGAAGCAAGCAGAGAGAGAGGAGGAAGCAGGCTCCCTGCTGAGCAGAGAGCCGGACGTGGGGTTTGATCCCAGAACTCTGGGACCGTGACCTGAGCTGAAGGCAGAAGCTTTAACCCACTGAGCTACCCAGGCGCCCCTCTATATATAGTATTATGTCATCTACAAATAAGTGAGCATTTTACTTTTTCCTTACTAATTTGGATGCTTTTTCTTTCTTCTTGTTGTCTGATTGCTTTGGCTAGGACATCTAGTACTATGATGAATAAAAGTGGTGAGAGTGGACATCCTCGTCTTATTCCTGAGTTTAGGGGAAAAGCTCTCAGTTTTTCACAATTAAGGAAGATATTAGCTGGGTTTTTCATATAAGGCCTTTTATTATGTTGAGGTATATTCTCTCTAAACCTACTTTGTTGAGACTTTTTATCATGAATCGATGTTGTACTATGTCAAATTCTTTTTCTGCATCTATTGAAATGATCCTATGGTTTTTATTCTTTCTCTTATTGATTGATTTGCAAATATTGAACTACCGTTACATCCCAGGGATAAATACTATTGATTGTGGTGAATGATTTTTTTAATGTATCATTGAATTTGGTTTGTTAGTATTTTGTTGAGGATTTTGCATCTATTTTCATCAGAGATATTGGCCTGTAGTTCTCATTTTTAAGTGGTGTCTTCATCTGGTTTGGGTGTCAGGGTACTGCTGGCCTCATAGAATGAATTTGGAAGTTTTCCTTCCTCTTCTGTTTTTTGGAATAGTTTGAGAAGAGGGGATATTAACTCTTCTTTAAATGTTTGATAGAATTTACCTGTAAACCCATGTGGTCTTGGACTTTTGTTTGTTGGGAGTTTTTTGATTACTGATTCAATTTTGTTGCTGGTAGTCAGTGTTTGAATTTTCTATTCCTTCCTGATTCAGTTTTGGGAGGTTATATGTCTCTAGGAATTTATCCATTTATTCTGGGTTGTCCAATTTATAATTTTTATGATACTCTTATGATCATTTGTATTTCCTTGGTGTTGGTTGTTATTTCTACTTTTTCATTTGTGATTTTTTTTAAAGATTTTATTTATTTATTTGACAGACAGAGATCACAAGTAGGCAGAGAGGCAGGTAGAGAGAGAGGAGGAAGCAGGCTCTCCGCGGAGCAGAGAGCCCGATGCGGGGCTCGATCCCAGGACCCTGAGATCATGACCCAAGCCAAAGGCAGAGGCTTTAACCCACAGAGCCACCCAGGCGCCCCTCATTTGTGATTTTGTTTGAGTCCTCTCTCTCTCTCTCTCTCTCTTTCCTTTGATGAGTCTGACTTGAAGCTTATCAATTTTGTTGATCTTCAAGGAATCAGCTCCGGCTTTATTGATCTGTTCTATTGTTTGTTTTTTGTTTTTTTTTTTCAGTTTCTATGTAATTTATTTCTGCTCTAATCTTTATTCCTTGTGCTGGTTTTTGCTTTTGTTTGTTCTTCTTTTTCTAGCTCCTTTAGGAGTCAGATTAGGCTGTTTATTAGAGATTTTTTTCTTGCTTCTTGAGGTAGGCCTGTATTGCTATGAGCGTCCTTCTTTGAACAGCTTTTGCTATATCTCCAAGATTTTGGACTCTTTGTTTTCATTTTCATTTGTTTACATGTAATTTTTTATTTCTTCTTTGATTTCTTTGTAGACCCATTCATTGTTTTAGTAGCATATTATTTAAGCTTCACGTATTTGTGCTCTTTCCAGATGTTTTCTTATCGTTGACTTCTAGTTTCATAATGTTATGGCCAGAAAAGATGTATGGTATGACTCTGATCTTTTTTAATTTGTTGAGACTTATTTGTGGACTACAATGTGATTTATTGTGGGTAATGTTCCATGTGCATTTGGAAAGAATGTTTCTTCTCCTGTTTTAAGATAGAATGTTCTGAATATATCTGTTAAATCCATGTGGTTCAGTGTGTCAAACAAAGCCATTGTTTTCTTATTAATTTTCTGTTTGCATGATCTATACATTGATTTAAGTGGGATGTTAACGTTCTCTACCATCATTGTATTACTATAAATTCATTCCTTTATGGTTTTTATTAACTGTTTTATGTATTTGGGTGCTCCCATGTTGGGCGCATAAATATTTACTTTTGTTATCTTTTCCTACTGGATTGTGCCTTTCACTATTATTTTATTATTATATTTTATTATTGTATAGTGTCCTTTGTCTCTTTTAATCTTTGTTTTAAAGTCTATTTTGTCTGATATCTGGGTTTTTTCCCAACTATTTATTTAATTATTTTGAGAGAGAGAGAGAGAAGAGAGAGTGTGTACATGGGGAAGATGGGCAGAGGGGGAGAGAGAGAGAGAGAGAGAATCTTGAGCAGACTCCCTACTGAGCATGGAGCCTGTCGCAGAGCTTGATCTCACAATCCTGAGATCATGACCACTGAAATCAAGAGTGGGACACTTAAATAACTGAGCCACCCAGGAGCCCCTATCCTGCCTTTCTTTGAAAAAAAAAAAAAGATTTTATTTATTTATTTGAGAGTGCACATGCATGTGAGAGGAGAGAGAGAGAGTGAGAGAATGAGAACGAACACAAGTCGGGGAAGGGGTAGAGGGAAAGGGAGAAGCAGACTCCCTGCTGAGCAGGGAGCCTGAGGCAGGGCTTGATCCCTGGAACCTGGGGACAGAGCCTGAGCTGAAGGCAGATGCTTAACTGACTAAGCTACCCAGGCACTCCTTATTCTGGCTTTCTTATCACATTTATTTGCATGATAAATGTTTCTCCATTCCCTCACTTTCAATCTGAGTATATATTTAGGTCTGAAATGAGTCTCCTGTAAGTAGCATATAGATGGGTCTTGCTTATTTATCCATTCCATAACCTTATGTCTTTTGATTGGAGCATTTAGTCCATTTACATTCAAAGTAATTATTAATAGGTATGTATTTATTGCCCTCTTGTTACTTGTTTTATTGTTGTTTTTGTAGCTCTTCTTTTATCCTTTCTTTTCTTGCTCCTTTCTCTTATGGTTCACTGGTTTTCTTTAGTGATACATTTGGATTCCTTTTAATATATTTTTTGCATATGTTATGAGTTTTTGATTTGTGGTTACCATCTGGTTTGTAATATAATGTCTTCTTCATATAGCAGTCTATGTGAAGTTGATATCTTCTTAAGTTAAATCCATTCTTTAATCCCCTCCTATCCAGTTTTAGGTATATGGTATCATACTATTTACATCCTTTCATCTTGTGAGCCACTTGACTGATTTTTATAGATATGTTTATTTTTACTGCTTTTGTGTTTCCTACTTTTCTTACTTTTTCTTACAGTCTTTCCTTTCCATTCAAAAAGTCCCCTTTAACATTTCTTGTAGCACTGCTTTAGTGGTAATGAACTCCTTTAGCTTTTGTTTGTTTGGAAAACCCTTTATCTCCCCTTCTGTTGTGAATGATAGCCTTGCTGGATAGAGTATTCTTGGCTGCAGATTTTTCCCTTTCAGCGCTTTTAATATATCCTGCCACTCTCTTCTGGCCAGAAATGTTTCTGCTGAAAAATCTGCTGATAGCTTTATTGGGTTTCCCTTGTATGTAGTTGTTTTCTTTTCTCTTGCTGCTTTTAAAATTTTCTCTTTATCACTACTTTTTGCCATTTTAATTACTATGTGTCTTGGTGTGGACCTCCTTGTGTTGATTTTGTTCAGGGAATCTCTATGCTTCCTAGATGTAGATATTTGTTTCTTTCCCCATATTCAAGATGTTTTCAACTATTATTTCTTCAAATAAATTTTCTGCCACCTTTCTCTCTTCTTCTTTTGGGATCCCTATAATGCAAATGCTATTATACTTGATGGTGTCACTGAATTACCTAAATCTATTCTCATTTTGCATAATTCTTTTCTCTCTCCTGTTCAACTTGATTATTTTCTGTTACTCTGTCCTCTAGGTTACTAAGTCATTCCTCTGCTTCCTCTGGCCTGCTATTTATTCCGTCTAGTGTATTTTTAATTTCATTTATTGCATTCTTCATCTTTGATTGGTTGTTTTTTAATCTCTTTTGCTTTGTTTTGCTTGTGTTTTTTCTCTTTGTTAAAGGTCTCACTGATGTCCTCTACTCTTTTCTCAAGCATAGTGAGTATCTTTATGATCATTACTTTAAATTCCTTATCAGCCATATTACTTATATCTGTTTCACTTAGGTCTCTTGCTCTGGCTTTAATCCTGTTCATTTGGGAGTTATTCATCTGTCTTCTCATTTTGTCTAACTCTCTGTGTCTATTTCAGTGCATCAGGAAAGTTAGCTACATCTTCTTCTCTTGATAGTAGGCCTTATGAAGAAGAGGACCTATAGTGTACTGCAGTGCTGTGTCCTCTCTTCACCAGAACCTGGCATTTCAGGGGTGTCTCCTATGTGTTGCATGCACCCTGCTACTGTGTTCCTGCTATTTTTTCCTTCAGTCCAATCATCTGTGGTGGCTTTCTTTGCCATTTGTGGATAGTGTTTGGTCCCCATCTGGGGTGGGGTGCCCAGTTTTAACAAGGTATGTAGTTAGTGGTGCTTGTGAAATGATACTGGTCACCGCTGCTGGGATTGGGGCTAGCCTGGGCATATCTGAAAAGCACTCATGGAAGGGCAGGCAATTTTTTTTGAAAGGGAGGCAATTTTAACAAGGTACACATAGGGCTTCTACAGGGCCTACAACTACCACTGCGGGGACTGAAACACTGTGAAATGCACAGGTAGAGAGTTGCCGTGTTGGCAACGTTTGTGCTATTCTTCTCCAAGAGGGAACCAGCAATGATGGTACTGACGCAAATGTGAGTGGAACAGACAGACCCACCAAAGTGCATGAGGGTCGGGCCTGGTATAAGCATGTTAGGTAGTGAATTTTAATTCTCTGCTGGTTCTTGTAGGTGACCATATGTTTGTGCTGGGGGGGTTGGGCAGAAGAGTGAAATGGCACCTGCCAGCTCATTTGTTCCTGGGGGAATCTCCCCGGGAACACTAACCTCCAGGACATCCTTTGAGATGAGTAAATAAGTATCCCCCAATATGTCCCAGGTGTTTTTCAAATTGCTGCTTTTATGCTGTATCTTTATGGACTGTCTATCATGCTGTCTCTTAAAGGACAGAGGCTCATATTCCTCTCATACTCCAGGCTCTCCCAGAGCTGAGCCCACTGATTTTTAAAATTCCAACCTTTAAGCCTCACTGGTTGTAAGAACTCATGAAATTTGGCCCCTCTTTCTTTTCTAGGCTAAATATTATGGGAGTTCATTATCCATTCAGGCTCCCTGGTTTGAAGGTCTGTTTCCCTTACCTCTCTGTACCTTTGGCTCCCTCAGTTCCATGGACCACTATGGTCTGTTTAGCTTTCCACCACATCTCCACCTTCCTACCCTCTTGGATGTGTCCACTTCTCTACTGTTAGTTGTGGAGTTTATTATGTCAGTCTTTGGGTCATTTTCTGGGTTATTACACTGATGTGAGTGTTATCTAGCTATATCTTTGGGATGAGGTGAGTTTAGGGTCCTCTTACTACATCTTGCCAGCCTCCTAACAAAATTTTTTTCTCTCATAGCTATATCTTGAACTGAGATTAAAAGATATGTCAATAGAAGATATTCACAAATGGGGCACGTGGGTTGCTCAGTTGGTTAAGCAACTGCCTTCAGCTCAGATCATGATCCCAGGGTCCTGGGATTGAGTTCTACATCAGGCTCCCTACTCAGTGGGGAGCCTGCTTCTCCCTCTCCCTCTGCCTGCCGCTCTGCATACTTGTGCACTTTCTCTCTCTCTGTCAAATAAATAAATAAAATCTTTAAAAAAAAGAAGATATTCACAAATGATATATATGATAAGGCATTAATATCTAAAATATATAAAGAATTTATAGAAGTTAATACCCATAAAACAAATAATCCAATTAAAAAGTGAGCAGAAGATCTGAATAAACATTTTTCCAAAGACATAACAGTGGCCAATAGACACAAAAAAAGATGCTCAGCATCACTAAGCACCAGAGAAATACAAATCAAAACCACCTCACACCTATCAGAATGACTAGAATCAGAAAGACAAGAAATAACCAGGGTAGAGAAAAAGGATATAGAGAGAAATGAACCCTCATACATAGTTGGTGAAAATGTAAATTGGTGCAGATATTAGAGAAAACAACATGGAGGTTCTTCAAAAAATTCGAAATAGATCTACCATATTTCTACTATTGGATATTTCCCCCCAAAATGAAAACACTAATTCAAGAAGATATGTGCATCCCTCCATTTACTGCAACATCATTTACTAACCAAGATACGGAAGCAACCCAAGTGTCCATTGATAGATGAATGGATAAATCAGTGGTATTTGTATATACAGTGGAATACTATTGAGCCATAAAAAGGATCAGATCATGCCATTTGTGACAACATGTACAGACTGAAAGGGTGTTATGCTAAGTGAAATAAGTCAGACAGAAAAAGACAAATACCATATGATTTCACTTATATGTGGAACCTAAAAAACAAAACAAAGAAACAAACAAACAAAAAGCAGAAACCAACCCATAAATGCACAGAACCACAAATGGTTGCCAGAGGGGAAGGGAATGGGGAGATGGATAAAATCACTGAAGGGGTGTGAGAGATACGCATGTCCAGTTATGGAATAAATAAGTCATGGGGATAAAAGGTACAGTATAATGAATATAGTAAATGGCATTGTAATTACATTATATACCAAAGATGGTAACTACACTTGTGATGAGCATAGCATTATGTAGAGATTTGTCAAATCACTATTTTGTACACCTGAAACTAATGTAACATTGTAAGTTAACTATGCTTTAGTTAAAAAAGAAAGACATGCTAATGATGATTCTTAAAGGGTCCCTGTCTAATTTCCTAGAGGTTTAGGACCCTACTGTACTCTATTCTACTCTACTGCCACTTTAAACCATTTCATACTCCATCCCATTCTTAATGAGTGGAGTGAGGGTCACCGAGGGATTGACCCAATACTGACTGCTGACCTGCTGGGAGCTTAGAAGGTTAGTGCTAGATTCCTCATGGCTGTGTTTCAGAAATCTGTCAGCCTCTTTTCTTCCTTCATGGTTCCCATGTCAGGCAAGGACTATCACTATCATTTTTTTTTTGACTTACCAATCATAAATTTTATTCATAGAATTCTTCCCACACCCTCCACTGTTGGAAAGTAGCTATATTACTTTCCAGGCTGTATTACGACTTTTCCCAGAAATAAAATAAAAGAAAAATCCCACTTTAGTTTAATTTTTTAATGTATATGCATATAGCCGTATATGAGTATATATGCCTGTATATATGCATGTTTAAATAAAAAGTGGCTTTAGAACAGTTAGACCATGATAGTCCTTAGTCCTGTCTCTTAGTCACCTTCTGGTTCCCAAAGTTCACCTATCAATGTACTTGCTCGTGGAATTCTTACTACTGGGCAGATCTAGCTCTATCTCTCCGTCCCAAGTCCCTATCATGTTTCTTTCCTCCGTGGTTAACCAACAGATATACAACTGTGTCCGAAACAGCCAAATAGAGGTCTCATGGGAGAGTTTGGTGCAAATGCCCAGCAAATAGCTCTAAAAGGGGCCTTATATGCTGCCTAGAGGTATAAGATACGGAAATCCTATAAATATTTGAAAGTAAGTGTTGTGAGAGCCCTAGTCTATCCTTAGTCAGAGGCTGGAAATTCTGAATGTCCTCAGAGAACGGCAGGTTTACTTGATAGATGCTTAGGGAACTAGTTTCATGAATCCTGGATTGTTGAATGCTAGCCTTGCATATGTTGGAAAAGCATGACTGGTTTGCAGACTGTTGGGGACAAATGCCTTGTTTTTCTTCTGGCTTAGCTTTAAATAGAGAGTGGGTGGTTGGGCGGGGACAGAGGGGGAGTAGAGTTAGAACAGGCATTGTTATGCAGGGTTGTGGATGCCCCTGCACGCAGTCTGAAACAAAAACCAAAACCCCATTTGGCAAACAGCTTTTAGGATGAGTCATGAGGAGGAAAGTGGGGCTGGGTGTCCACTCTTTGTACTGCCTGGGATCAGGGTAAATATTTAAATGGTTGGGAAAGTAAAGTGGGTGGGAAATAAGATGAGGGAGAGAGAGAGAGGACTTGCAGGCCTCATTAACTTTAAAGGAAGAAAAAAAGGAGAGCTTTTGTTTAACATTATTAATTTTAACCAGAGAAATTAACTTCCTTAATTTTTCAAAGCCCTTAGGAACCCAGGGCTTTGGATGTTGTAAGAAGCCTAAGTTGGACCCTCCAACTCAGTGTTTCTCATTATTTCTTTGCTATATATTAGAATCACCTGGGGAGTAAAAACCCCAATATTCCCTTTTGCTCTCTATACCAATTACATTAGTATCTATGGGAGGGGGGCCCGGGCATCAGTAGGTTCTAAAGTATCCCAGGAAATTCCAATGTCACAACTGGGTTTGAGAACTACTGCTTAAAGTAAAACTGGACAAATGATTGCTATGTGGTAAGACTCGTACAGGTATAAAATGCACAAAGAGTAACAAGAAGTCAGAATCTTAATGAAAAAGAAAACAACATTGCAAAATGCAACCTGTTTTCCTTCTGACAATTTGTTCAATTTCCTTTAATATTTTAGGTACTTTCAAATTAAAAATAATGAGACTGTTTTGTGTTCATATTACCCTTGGCATATAATACAGATGAAGTCAACTCTTTGTTTTGTACTCCTAGACCTACCCTGTCAGCTTCTGTTTTCTGTATCTAATCTATTAAAATAAAAGAAGAAAATGAAACCTAAGTTCCCATGTGGCTTCCTATCTTGCTATTAGGTCTTTTATCATGAAATATATTAGTTTTGGTGGATTCTATATTAAAAATACGTAGAACATTTCCTTCCAATACTTCTCTCCATGATTCTGGAAATTTGTTTTAGAACTGAAATAAGAAATTTGATATGTTGTTCTGGAAATAACTCCACTATTCAGTAGGATTTTGTTCTATAGTAACTCCTAATGACAAAATAACAACAATAAAAATCTTTGGTTTCCTTCAAGAGGATGCTGCATATATGGAGCATGGTTCTTCTGATACCTATTTCTTTATTCAAATGTATCCTTCCACATTACTGAATTGCTGTATGAGTTCCAGTAGTTTGGGAGTGGAGTCTTTTGGGTTTTCCATATAAAGTATCATATCATCTGCAAAGAGAGAGAGTTTGACTTCTTCTTTGCCAATTTGAATACCTTTTATTTCTTTTCATTGTCTGCTGTTGCTAGGACTTCTAGTACTACATTGAATAACAGTGGTGAGAGTGCACATCCTTGTCATGTTCCTGATCTCAAAGGGAAGGCTATCAGCTTTTCCCCATTCAGAATGATATTCACTGTGGGTTTTTTATAGATAGATTTTATGAAGTTGAGGAATGTTCCCTCTATCCCTATACTTTGAAGCGTTTGAATCAGGAACATCCAGATGCTGTATCTTGTCAAATGCTTTTTCTGCATCAATTGAGAGGACCATATGGTTCTTCTCTCTTGTCTTACTGATTTGTTCTATCACATTGTTTGATTTGAGAATGTTGAACCACCCTTGCATCCCAGGGTTAAATCCCACCTGGTCATGGTGGATAATCTTTTTAAGGTACGGTTGGATCCTATTAGCTAGGATCTTGTTGAGAATCAAATGTAGTCTAATCTCAGTAGGGTCTAGGCTGAGCCTATGGCTTAATACAGGAGTATTTTTACTATTATCCATATCATACAAACCTAGCTGAAAAGTCTCTTGTTCTTCCTTTGAAACAAATTTAAAACAAACATCATAACTTAGAGCTATTATTATCATTATAAAAAATGATGGTAATGATCCACTTTAGCCTATCCACGTCCCGGTTGAAAAAAATTTTAGTATTAACTGGTCAATAAGAAATTATAGCATGACTCAAATATTGGATATTGTAGTAGAACCCCTGATTTTGTGATAGCAGTGCTTCTATATCTACTACATTTCTATCTAACTCATCTATACCTATATCTTTCTATGTATTTTAATACATGTTTGCATTTTGTAAATATAATTTTTCTCTTCTATTGGCATGAAAGGTATATTTTGTATCCATTTCTTAAAATTTATTATTATTTTTTTAAATGAAAAGATAGTGAGTGATTACTTTTTTTTTTAATTTTATTTATTTATTTGACAGAGATCACAAGTAGGCAGAAAGGCAGGCAGAGAGAGAGAGGAGGAAGCAGGCTCCCTGCCAAGCAGAGAGCCCGATGCGGGGCTCGATCCCAGGACCCTAAGATCATGACCTGAGCTGAAGGCAGAGGCTTAACCCACTGAGCCACCCAGGTGCCCCTCCATTTCT
>NW_019154107.1:2805726-2817212 GCF_002288905.1 Enhydra lutris kenyoni | reverse complement strand
TAAGAGTCTCTTATGGTTTGTCTCCCTCCCGATCCCATCTTGTTTCATTTATTCTTTTCCTATCCCCCAAACTCCCCATGTTGCATCTCCACTTCCTCATTTGAGTCAAACCCTCTCTTCTTACATATTTTCTCCAGTGTTTTATCTTGTTGTTAATCCCAAAATTAGACATTAATTGATTTTGTATTATTACATTTTAATTTTTTTTATTTAATATCAACATTATCCATGTAGAATGACTTAGAGTCTAAAAAACCTATAAGGTTCTTGGGAAAAATAGCTGGGCCGTGTCCTATTCTTCCCCATCATTTTCTGAGGCCAAAAGAGACTACTTTCAGTGCTGTTAAATAATTCTTTTGGTTTTATCTCCATATTTCTAAGTGAATATTTAAAATACTATTACTTCTTGATTCTTTGGTTTTACTGATTGTCTATTTTCTTCCAGTATAAAAAACAAGATGTTACACCAAAATTCAACATTTATGTTACTATGACTACACAAATATTAATCCATGTGAGGCCAGATAGCATGCTATGGTCACACTTCCTTTCCTGGAAAAGGTTTTGTTCTCTCTGAAGATAATGGTAGTTTTGAAGGGAAAAAAATAATAATGGGGTTTTTGTTTGATTGTTTTGTTTTGTGTTGTGTTCTGTTTTGCTTAGTTTTCTCCATACTTACAAATTCAAGGGCAAACTTCCCCCTTGTTATATAAATCTCTTTTCAATATGCTTAAACCATTCTATGATAATGTGGCTGAGCCATTTCCTTGGAGAGTCCTGTGTATCATTATCTTTTGGCCTTTTTTCTCAGCCTGGTTAGATAACCCTGAAAAGAAGCTTCCAGTACCTTGACTGGAAGGTATAAGGCTGCTTGTTAGCATTCTTGGTGTTAAGTGAAAGAAAGCTTAAGGTTTTTTTTAAGATTTTATTTATTTACTTGACAGAGAAAGAGAGAGAGAGAGAGAGAGATCACAAGTAGGCAGAGAAGCAGGCAGAGAGAGAGGGCGAAGCAGGATCCCCGCTGAGCAGACAGCCCAATGTGGGGCTCAATCCCAGGACCCTGAAATCATGACCTGAGCCAGAGGCAGAGGCTTAACCCACTGAGCCACCCAGGTGCCCCAAGAAAGCTTAAGTCTTAACATTTTGCATGTAATCTTTGACTTAATCCTTTTTATTTTGTACAATACCCTTGTTTTCAAGCCTAGAACCTCTTTGTTTTACTCTCTCTCAAGAAAAAAAAAAAAAGACCCTGCATTCAGAAAGGAAGTTACCTGGCTGGGTAATAGGAGGGGATTGTGAGAATTTGCATGTTAAGCAGACCTTCAATAAATCCTCTTATTTTGAACTCTAATGCACCTCCACTTCCAGAGGTAACTCATACCTCCAATTCAGAGTTCTATGATACAAATCAGATTGCTCTAGGCTTAAGATATAGCTCTCTCAGGTTTGCTAAATTAGTGAATTCTTATTTCTCTGTTTTCCATCATCCACAATTGTTATCCTTCTTCTTTGTTTGCAATGCCCTTGTGAATTCATGCCTTAAAAAATTTTCTTTATATTTGTTTTAGTGGAATTTCAGGAAGCTGTAGAAGGAAATGAGTGTGCCCAACTTAAGCAAGTTAGGATGTATTCAAGTTAAAGTTACTAATATTCCATGACATTTTTAGAGCCACATATTTTCCAATTTCTTTGTTCACCATCCTTTCTTGTATTCAGTCCTTTCTTTGGAGTTATTTTCCTTTTTAAAGCATGTACTTTAGAAGTTCTTTTAATGCAGCTTTGCTGGTAAACTCTGTTTTGTTTGAAAAAATATTTCATTTTTATTCTTGAATAATGTGTTATATATAACAATTGTAATTTCACAGTTGTTTTCTCTCAGCATACAGAAGATATTAATCTTTTGTTGTTGAAAAACAGGTTAGATCTCTTTCTATTCTCTGTCTCTTAATCTCTTTTATATTTGCTATGTTTACATCTCTGTGTTGAAATCATGATAATATTTTTTCATCTTTCTTTTCTGCTGAATATGTTCTGCTGTTTAACCAATTTATTTTCATTTACTTTCATGACTTTATTTTTTCATTCCTGGAAGTTCCATTTAGTTTTAAAAAAATCTGGCTGGTAATATTTTATACTGAGTCATGTCATTACTTTTATTTTCTTATTCTTTACTCACTTTAAGCGTACTTGTTTTGTGGTATGTAGCCAATAATTCTTTCATATGAATTTTTGGAGAGTTGAATTCCAATTCTTGTTCATGGTAGGTTTCCTCCTCTATGCGTTTTCTAGCCTTGGATTATGACTTCATACTTGATTAGTCTTTATCTAAGGGAATCCTGTAAGTGCTGGAGTGTGATCCTTCCAATAAGATTTGAATTTGCTTCTTCCAGGGAAACTCAGGATCACTTTAATTTATTACACTGATTTGGGGCTTCCTAAAATATATAAGTTGTGTAAATTTGAACCCCAAATCAGTACGAAGTAAACCTATGGTCACAAATTCTCAGGGAAGAGAGTTTTAAATTTGTATCTAGAGCTCAGATCAATTTGTCAATGCAAACAGATTTCTTTGTCATTTTCTTTTGCTGGTAGATTCTTTCTTCCATTTCACCCTTTCTTTGGCTATGTACCCCTATAAGGAATTATTGAGGAATCTCAGTTCAGACCGCAACTGTTGACTTTAGGATGGCCGGAGATATTTTCCCATCCTAGTTTCTGGCTGTCATCACATTTTTGTCCCTTGGGGCATTTTAAATTTTTTTGTGTGTGCTCAATTTATGCATTTAAAATAATGTTATTCCAGCATAGCAAGACATTTTATATTGGAGGGCTTTCTTTCTTTTTTTTTTTTTCCCAAAAATAGGTGTTGTGCTGCATGCCAGAAATAGAAGTCATAGTGTATCTTTAAGACAAGGAAAGACAAGAGAACTGGTTGAAGATGTTGAAGCTAGGTAGTTAGATGAGATCTAGAAGATTGTTTGGGGAGTAATAAATTGATAACTGCTAACAAAACATTAGATAAACCAAGCTAAAGGACCTCCTACAAAATACACTATTTTAAAATGTCTAGGCCAAGAAACAAAAAGTAAGACTGAATAACTATACCAGATTAAAGGAAATTAGAGACAAGATGGCTGAATGAAAGAAATGACCCTGGATTGGGATCTTATACTGAAAAAATATAGCTGTAAAAGGCATTATTCAGACAATTGATAAAATTTGGATATGAATTAATATTATCACATTAATATTAAATGTTTTGATTTTGATACCTTTAGTTTGGTTATGTAATTGAAGGTAGTTGTTTTTAGAAGATACACTCTGAAGTATGTAGGGGTAAAGGGCACAATGCTAGTAAATGGTTCAGAAAATAATATGCACATACACATGCGTATGTGTACACACACACACACAAACATACACATATGGAGAGAGAAAGGAAGAGAGGTTGAGAGAGAGAGGAAAGAAAAGAGAATGATGAAGCAAATAGATCAAAATGTAAACAATTGAATCTGGACAACGGGAAATGGAAATTCCTTGTACTATTCTTGCAACTTTCCTCTAAGTTTGAAGTTATAGCTAAATAAAGGTTTGTTTTTCTTTTTTTAATGAAGAAGTACTGAGGAAGCACTTTGGTGAATGTCTATATACAAAAGGAGAGAGAAGGAAAACAGGCAGGTACAGGAGGCA
This sequence comes from Enhydra lutris kenyoni, assembly GCF_002288905.1. NCBI lineage: Eukaryota > Metazoa > Chordata > Mammalia > Carnivora > Mustelidae > Enhydra > Enhydra lutris. The sequence goes on along the minus strand of NW_019154107.1, from coordinate 2,813,522 downwards.
AAGAGGAGCAACCTATTGATTTGGAAAGATAACTAGGTAAGCATAGTTGACCAAAGTCAAGGGGATGTTTCATTTTATCAAGAACAATGTCTACTCCCTGTGTTCCCACACTCAGGTTCAGAGATACATCAGAAAATATTTGAGAACAGAGGGCATCTTCATGTCCCTGCAAACAAATGGTGTAGTTACTTTGTGAATTACCTAAACTAAGTGGTGTTATGATTCATTGATTCACTTGGCAAATATAACATCCTCACTTTTTAAAATAATTTCTGATTTTATCATACTAAATTAATAGCTCTGGAGTAGCTATAGTCTGAAGAACAAGATCTGGCATTTCTCCTTTTGAAAGCATTAAATAAAACTATACTTTTCAGACAGAATAGTTTGTGATTATTGTGGAAATTTTATAATCACATTCTATTAATGAGAATGATCCTTTCCCTTATAAGATTTGGAGTTTTCAAAGTTTAAGGTATGGTTTCTATACGAAACTTTAGGTTGAGTTATATTAAAATTATGAAATATATAATTTAATTTGATGATACTATGCATCAGCTATTTTTATCACTCTAGCTATTACTTTAGTATTCTTGTTGAAAAGGAATGATTTTGCTGAACAATTGGGAGAGAAATGATCATGCCTTCTTTCTTTAGCACTGTAATTAAGATGTTTAAATAACCAGCACTCCCTGCTGCTTTAGAGGTGGTAGGAAAAGTTGGGAGAGGGAAGACTTGTTAGAATTCTGCCTTTGAAGGAAACATGCCTACTTAGGTATTTTTAAAATGATTCTCACAAATAATTTACTTAAGAATTTAAACATATAGGGTCACCTGGATAGCTCAGTTGGTTAAGTGTCCAACTTGCAACTTCGGCTCATGTCATGATCTCATGGTGGTGAGATCAAGACCCACATTAGGCTCCATGTTCAGTGGGGAGTCGGCTTGAGATTGTCTCTCTTTTCATTTTCCTTTCCCTCTGCCCCTCCCCCCACTTTCTCTCTTGTGTGCTCTTTCTCTCTCTGAAGTAGATAAATAAATCTTTAAAAAAGCAATTTAAGCATATTATTAACCACCATGGTTCTGTAAGTGTTATAAATCAACTATATATCTGTAAAAGGATCATATATATTTAATGTTAGGTAACTGTTCAGCTCAGATGTTAACAAACTTTTTCTGTAGAGTCAATAGTAAATATTTTTGGTTTTATAGGTCATGAAATCTTAGTTGCAACTAGTCAGCTCTGTCCTTGTAGTGTGAAAGCACCCACAGATACTTTGTAAATAAGTGGGAGTGGTCATATTCCAATGAACTTTATTTACAAAAAAAGGCAATTGGCTACATTTGGCCCTTGAGCCATAATTTGCCATTCCCTGCTTTAACTTGCAGATATTTCATGTTGGAGCTTCTATGCCTTATCTTAAGGGAAATTCAATACATAATAATTTGCAAAAACTTTTCAGTTTTAAGGAACATTCACTGGTCACTCATTTCCCCCAGTATAGTCTGTTAGGGGCAAAAATCTGGAGAAACAGTGAAAACTCAAGCTTTGAAAAACAACCTATCTGTGTTAATTAAGAAAACCAATACAAAATAAAGTCTGAAATGAAGGAAAACCAAAGATGTAGTTTCTGTTTAAAAATTTTTTTTAAATGGTCTCATTTTATTGTATCTTTGAACTGCCCCCCAGCTATCATGCCCTTCCATTACCTGCCAAAAGAAGTGAAGGATTTAAGGAGGTCAGTCCTCGGGCTCCAAGTTATTTTTGGATTGAGAAGGTTTATGGATGAATGAATGAATGAGTGAGTGAGTTTGTATTTTTGGTAGTACATCTTCCAAGTCAAACATTGTTTTCACAAGAATTTGACATTCAGCTTTATTAGCTCTCCTTGAATAAAAATGCTATCTTCCAAATTACATATAAGCTTCTTCATTTGGATGATATCTTTAACTATCATGACAATCAGGTCCAGTCTGTTTTGTAAAAGAGGACCACTGTTGGGCCCCTGGGCAGCTGAGTTGGTTAAGGGTTTGCCTTTGGCTCAGATCATGATCCCAGGATTCTGGGATTGAATCCACATTGGACTCCCTGCTCAGTGGGGTACCTGCTTCTCCTTCTGCCCCTTCCTCCTGCTTATGCACTCTCTCTCTCTTTCTTTCAAAAATAAATAAAACATTTAAAAAAGGAGGACCACTGTTTTAATATCATCCTCACATTATAATCTTACCAAGCAGTAGTCTTTGATGAGTATTGGCATATTTTAATTATCCCAGCAATAGCTTGCAGTTCAAATTAACAAAATAAAAAATACATTCCTTCAGAGTTTAATCTAAAATATTAGCCTGAAGGTGTTTTTTATTTTTAAGGAATTTTTTGACTTACTGCTAAGACCACTTTCCAATCAAAATAGGTTTGTGTCCTTTTATCATTTATCAAGCACTTTTCATGTACATTATCTCAATTGATCCCAATAACAACTCTGTTAGATTTACCACTTTAAAATATTTTTTGAACAAGTGTTGGGAAAAAAATACACACATATCTACATATCTCATCTTGAGGTAGGGAAAATGTCTTATTCACTGTTGTATCCCCAGGACCTAGTACAACTACCGGCATGTAATAGGCACTCTGAAAGTATTTGTTGCATTAATGAATAGGTGAATGAGAAAGCAAGACACTTAGTAAAGTTTCTACTATAGAGATAAGACAAAATAAATTTTTTTCAGAGATGTTCAATAATTTATCTAAGGGTGAATGGCTGGTAAGTGGAAATAGAGCTGGAATACGGGTGAAATAAAATAATATACATAAATTGCTTAACACAATGCCTAAGGCATACTATGTGCTCAATAAGTGTACCTTTTTGATATTCTATGCACATATTTACTAACTTTAGTGTTTCTTCCACTATATTGCACCATAATACTAGTAGATATGATAGTCATAGAAAGTAATTCAATATTTCAAATAAGTTAAGTCTTATCTATTAACTAGCATCTACTATAGAGTAAATACATTCCCAAAGGCTAAATAAGTTCTATTTTCTTCATTTTCACACATTATCAATGAGTTGACTTAAAATCCAAAGAAATTAAATTGAATTTTATGCAAGAGCATAAAAATCCAACCATCAGCTATTCATCATATACCAATTTGCCTGTGTCAAAGAGGAAAATTTCCATTTAGCCCTCTGAAATCTATATAGGCTGTTGTTCCATTTTGCAAATCCTGAGCCATTTACTCTGTAAATTACCATGAATTGCAAACAAAAGCCCAGAAATAGGTCTGTGCAGATTCACACCAGTCAGGCAGCTCTGTAAATAGTCAGCCTTGCCTGAGTCCTATTTTAAATACCTTCATTATTAATGATGTCATATCATCCTTACAGCTCATTACCATGCAGTGAGTCCCCCAAAATAAGATTTTGAGCATTACAAACCAGGCACTGCAGTCTTTAAAGAAATTATTTAGCCATATTGCTGCTAAACCAAACCACCTATTGATACAAACAAACATTTTACTTTCATATGGCTGTTATTTGGAGGGTGTCACATTTAGTAAGGGAGGAGAGCTATTTTTCAATTAAGGCTCATATTTATTTTTTAAACACAGATGAAGTTTTTTTGTTTCAACTTTCATGAAGACTTTGTAAGGAAGTTTTTAAGGCAAGTGTTTATATTTTATTACCAGATGATTGTTTTACTGAAAGACTTTTAAAAGAGTGATTTCTAGGTCCACAGAATGAATTTTTTGACATCCTTCTTATTTTGAAGCCTTTTCTCTATAATTTTACTTTTCCACAAACAGTGAAACTATACTTTGAAAAGGCAAATCTAATTTGCCTGCCATTAAGCAGCAGATTGATGTTTTAGAGAATAGTTTGAGAAAGATGCTTAAGATGAGAATAGCCAGAAGATAAAGTCAATGTCAAGTCAAATGGATTTGCCAAAGGTCACTCAGCCAGATTTGATTCAGGTTCTTTTACCTCAAGTGACAGTGCTCTTTCCACTATAGCAGTCTGGGAAAGATGTAAAATTTGCCCCTTCAACAATCCAAGAAGAAAATAATGATTAGGAGCTAATGGAGACCATGAAAATAATCCAAAAATGTGTGCATATATATCTCCAAAGAATGAACAGCTCTAAAGTTCAGTAAGACTCCTTGAGTAAAGTATATATATTATCAACAACGTGGACAAAATGTGCAACTAAAAGATAAGGAAGTATTAATAACTATAGAAACTTGTTTTTTTGGCTGATTTATAAAAAGATACATATAACCCTTTCCTCTGGTTTCCTAAGTATCACACACACAAAACTGACTCCAAGCTACTGAAGTCTTCAGGATGTTCTAAAGGAATTATAGTACAGAAAAAAGAACACTTGAAATTGATTAGCAAGCCCCAATGACCCTAAAGTCCCATTACAGGGAGACTTGTACTGTCTACTTGTTTTAGACCTCAGGTTTCAAGCTCAGTTTCCAAGCTGCTCCCATATTCTCTTTAGAGTCTCAGTGACAAATGAGTCACCACCCTCCAGAACATTTTAAAAATACTTTAATATCCAAGTAACTTCTGTACAGCACTGACACTGCCTTTCACATTATTAAACTGAGGATTTAACATTTACAGCCTAAAGTAATGGCATTTAGATTGCTTCACTAGAGCTATTTGCCTTATACAAGTATAACTAAAGCAAGGCTTTGGAATTCTTTCTTAAAATATGGAAGATCTGCAAGTAGGTGAGTTAAATTCTGTACTTAAAACTGATAGAACTTCCAATGTAGTTGTCTTGTCATAAAAAACTGTGAAGTTCCACATCATTGTACATCCTGCTGTAATCATATCAAAGATGAATTAATTAACATATGAACTACCACTCAGAGTTCACTATAGTTTTAGAAAAAGTAGGGCGCCTGGGTGGCTCAGTGGGTTAAGCCTCTGCCTTCGGCTCAGGTCATGATCTCAGGGTCCTGGGATCGAGGATCGAGGCCCGCATCGGGCTCTCTGCTCAGCGGGGAGCCTGCTTTCTCCTCTCTCTCTCTTTGCCTGCCTCTCTGCATACTTGTGATCTCTCTCTCTCTGTTTCAAATAAATAAATAAAATCTTTAAAAAAAAAAAAAAGTAGAAGACCTCCTATTTAAAGTTTTAGACTCTATATAACTTCTCATGAATAATATGAAGGTGGGTCTGCCTCCATTGAAAAGAAAAGAAAAATTCACCTGGAGTTATTTAACAGCTCATAAATCACTACTATACTAACTGTAACATATTTAAAAATTGTTTCAGTTTTGTCAAAATTTTTAATGGAAAGTTGAAATATAAGGTAAAAGGAAGAAACATTCTTCAATTTTAATTTTGAAATATCCATTTGGACATTGAGTTTTATCAAATCACTGGTTCTCCAAAAGGAATACCAGGTTAAAGATAAAAATGGGTTACTATGCACATTCTTCCTGGATAATACTGTTAACTCATGAATTTCCATACTGTTTTCATGCAAATTAATCCAACCCATGTATAGTTCTCAAGTTAATATCTCTCTTCTTATTTTCCAAGTAATTGATTACAAAGTAACTCTGCTTGGATACACTTCAGGTATCTCAAATTTAGAGTTTTCTGCCTCTCAAAATAATATTAATCATGGAGTTCTGTATTTCAACATCTCTTTCAATTCATAGTTACTGAGGCAAAAACCCATTTTGTCTCTTCATGCTCTTTAACTATATCCCACCTCCATACATGTCAACTCAATAATCATGTCTGGCCATTTTACTTATTATTTCTTACATTTGTCCACTTTTCTTTATCACCATGTGGTTCTGAACCTTAGAAGCACAACGGAAGTGCCTGGAGGGCTCTAAAGATTAGTAATATAGAACTTTTGCTAATGACCAAGATGGACTAACTGCGACTGGATTTACCATCCTGCATGAAAGATAAACAACAGATCCAAGAAACTGAACAAAACTGTGCACAAGAAATAAGAACACCAAGAAACACCAAGGCACATTATAATCAAATAATTTTAAAACACAGATAGAAATAATCTTAAAAGCAGCTCAAGGAAAAAAATATACATTAATAAGAGAGTAAGAAAGAATTTTGATAGACTTCTCACTGAAAATAATGCAAACCAGAATACTGTGGCACTATCTTTTTGATATGTGAATTATATCTCAACTAAAAATGAGAAGCACTTTGTTAGTTGATATCCTCAGAGGAGACACAATGGTGGAAGAGTAGGGGACCTCGTATCCTCTGGTCCCTTGAATTTTTCTAGATAACTATAAAATCATCCTGAACACCTATAATTTTCACCTGAAATGTAAGAAAAGAATTGCTAGAATTCTACAAATAGAAAAACTACTTCATGCAAGGTAGGAGGTATGGAAAAGTGAATTTCAGATGATATTCAGAAGATAAATGATGGGGGGAGGGAGATTCCCTGAGCCAGCTACTGAAAAGTGATATAGTCCCAGAGCTCAAAATTGGAATCTATAGAAGTCTGCTCCAGTGAGAGATGTCCCTGCCTGAAAGGTGCTCAGGTGGTGAAATGTGGCCGAATGCTAGGTGGGACAGTGTGGTCTCAGGAACCCCAGGGTCACAGAAAGAATGGAGATGCCTGAGCTGGCAGAGTTCCCAAGCATTGGAGCAGGGAACCTGGTTACAGTCAGTGAGTCCATGAGGGGGCTCTCAGCTAGGTTAACCATAAACAGTGAACCATGGCACCATCAGGTAACAGCTCTCTTTGTGTGGCCCTACAAAGGGCAGAAACGCAGGGATCCTCTCTCTTCCCCTGGGAGGGACAGCATGGATGTATGCATGATTGGGTGACTCCTCTCCATGCAAGGACACTGCAAAGGGCAGAAATGCAGCAACCCTCCACCTTCCCCTGGGAGGAATAGTAGGGCTGTGAACAGCAGAAGTCTGCAGAGTTTGGCACACACACAAAAGTGAAGATTGCTTATCCCTGAGGGTTTACTGAAGAGAGGATAAGATTGCTTATCCCTGAGGGTTTACTGAAACACACCCAGGACCAAATGGATCACCCTGTTTTGTCCATCTTGGAGAGTATATTCTCTCTTTAACCCCCTCTTTTTTTTCTTCTTTTTCATTTCTTTTTTGGTTTCTGACCTCTTCAGATTTGTCTAGTATATATTTCACTTGGGTCATAGATGATATTTTTATTTTGTTTTCTTATTCATCCATTCTTCTCTGGGAAAAATGACTAGAAGGAGGTATTCACAACAACAACAACAACAACAACAACAAACAGAGGTAATACTTTCTGCCACAGATCTAACTGATATGAATATAAGTAAAATGTCAGAGCTGGAATTTAGGATAATGATTATAAAGTTAGTAGCTGGGCCTGAGAAAAGCAAACAGGATACTAGAGAATCCCTTAGTGCCGAAATAAAATCTAATCATGCCAAAATTAATAATGACTGAGATGCAGTCTAAATTGAATGCTCCAAGAGCTAGGGTAAATGAGGCAGAAGAGTCAGTAACACAAAAGAGAAGGTGATGGAAAGGAAGGAGCTGAGGAAAAGAGAGAAAAACAACTAAGGAACTATGAGGGGAAGCTTCCAGAAACAAACAATACCATAAAGCAAAACTATATTAGAATTATTGGGGTCCCAGAAGAAGAAGAAAGAGGAGAAGGTATATTTGAGCGAATCATAGCTGAGAACTTTCCTAATATGAAGAGGTAAACAGGCATTCAAGACCAAGAGGTAGAGAGAACTGTCCAAAATCAATAAAAATAAATCAACAGCCCAACACAAAATA
>NW_019154107.1:2786750-2805626 GCF_002288905.1 Enhydra lutris kenyoni | reverse complement strand
AATAGTGAAGCTTGCAAATTTCAGAGATAAAGAGAAAATCCTGAAAGCAGCATGAGAAAAGAGATTCTTAATCTACAGGGGCAGAAATATTAGGCTAGCAGCAGACCTATTCACAGAGACCTGGCAGGCCAGAAAGAACTAGCATGATACATTCAGGGTACTAAATGAAAACAACATGCAGCCAAGAATAATTTATCCAGGAAGGCTATCATTCAAAATGGAAGGAGAGATAAAGAGCTTCCAGGACAAACAGAAACTAAAAGAATTTGTGATCATCACACCAGACCTGCAAAAAATATTAAAGGGGATTCTATAAGTGAAGAGAGAGCCCAAAAGTAACAAAGATCAGAAAGGAACAGAGACAATACACAGAAACAGGGACTTGACAGGTAATACAATAGCACTAAATTCATATCTTGCAATAGTTACTCCGAATGTGAATGGGCTAATGCCCTGACAATCAGAAGACACAAGGTATCAGATTGAATTAAAAAGCAAGACCACTCCATATGCCATCTACAAGAGACTCATTTTAGACCTTAAAGACATTTCCACATGGAAAGTGAGGGGATGGAGAACCATTTATCATGCTAATGGACATCAGAAGAAAGCTGGGGTAGCAATCCTCATGTCAGACAAATTAGATTTTCAGCCAAAAACTGTAGTGTGGGATGAAGAGGGACACTATATCATAATTAAAGGGTCTATCCAACAAGAAGATCTATCAATTATAAATAAAATAAACAGGTATTTTTCCAAAGAAGATATACAAATGGCCAATAGACTCATGAAAAAATGTTCCACATCACTTGGCATCAGGGAAATACAAATCAAAATCACAATGAGATACCCCCTCACAGCAGTCAGACTAATTAAAATTAACAAGACAGGAAATAGCAGAGTTTGGCAAGGATGCAAAGAAAGGGGAACCCTCTTACACTCTTGGTGGGAATGCAACCTGGTACAGCCACTCTGGAAAACAATATGGAGGTTCCTCAAAAAGTTAAAAATAGAGCTTCCCTACAACCCAGGAATGGCTCTAGTAGGTATTTACCCCAAAGAAACAAAGGTAGTGGTCCAAAGGGGCACCTGGACCCCAATGCTCATAGCAGCAATATTCTAAATAGCCAAATTATGGAAAGAACCGAGATGTCCATCAACAGATGAATGGATAATGGATAAAGAAAGTGTGCTATACACACACACACACACACACAATGGAATATGACTCAGCCATCAGAAAGGATGAATACTTACCATTTATATCAACCTGGATGGAATTGGAGGGGATTATACTGAGTGAAATAAGTCAACAAGAGAAAGACAATTATATTGTTTCACTCATATGTGGAATATAAGAAACAGCATGGGGATCATAGGGGAAGGGAGGGAAAACAGAATGGGAAGTCATCGGAGAGGGAGACAAACCGTTAGAGACCCTTAACTATAGGAAAAAAACAGAGTTGCTGCAGGGGAGGTGGGTAGGGGGATGGGGTAATTGTGTGATGGGTATTAAGGAGGGTACATGATGTGATGAGCACTGGGTATTATACATAAATGATAAATTAATGAACATACATCTGAAAATAATTATGCAGTATATGTTGGTTAACTGAATTTTAATTAAAAATAAATAAATAAATAAAGTACTGAAGAGAAAAAAAAAGCCAAAACTTTCAACCTAGAATTCTATATCCTGTGAAAATATCTTTCAAAAGTGAAGGTAAAACAAACATTTTTTTCAGACATATAAACCCTGAAATCAGTTATCAGCAGCAGAACTGGACTATGAAAGAAGGAAGTAGTTCATGCAAAAGGAAAACAATATTAGAAGGAAGTGTGTATGTAAAGGCCTGGAAATAGTAACTATGTAAGAACATAAAAAATGCTTTGCTCATAATTTAACTCTCTGGAAAGATGATTGATGATTTAGAGCAAAAATTCTAACAGTGTATTTTGGAGTTTACAATAGAATAATGGAGAGAGAGAAAAGGATTGTTGATAAACTTTAAACTAGAACAATAGAAATTACCCAGTCTGAAAAAATGGGAGAAAGTAGACAAAAAAAAAAAAATGGGCATAACCTCAGGGATTTGTGTGGCTTTAACAGAAGATCTTTCCTCAGAGTCCCAGAAGGAGAGAAGAGAACAGTTAATAAAGTATTCGAGAAATACTGACTGAAGTTTCTCCAAACTTGGCACAGGGGGAAAAACTTACCAATTCAAGACGCTGAATGAACATCACATAGGATCATCTCAAAGAAATCCAGAAGACACATCATAATCAAATATCAGAAAAGTACAAAGATAAAATCTTGAAAGAAACCAAAGAAGAACAATGCATTATCTATAGGGAGACAAACAATTTGAATCACAGCATATTTCTCATTAGAAACCATGGAAACCAGGAGAAAATGGTACAATATTTTCCAAGTGCTAAAAGAAAAGTATTGTCGATCCAGAACCCTATATCCAATGAAAATATCGTAAGGGACAGAGGCGAAGTATAGTCACAATGAAGGAAACTAAGAAAAGTGTTGCTAGTAGACTGAACCTAGAAAAATGGCTAAGGGTAGTTCTTTCAAAAGAATAAAATGATAAAAGAAATCTTGGACATCAGAAAGAAAAAGAAAAGAGTAAATATGTAAGCCAAATGAATAGATTATTATCCTCTTGAGTTTTCTAAATTTTGTTTGATAGTTGCATCAAAATTTATAATATGATCTGATATGGTTTTCAATGTAAACAGAAAATATTTAAGATGATTGGGTGTAAAGGAATGTAAAGGGAAGAATGATCTTTAAACTTCCCTCAAACTGTAATATATTGACACAAGTTATTCTAGTAGGCTTGGGCTTCTATAACAAAATGTCAGAGACCAGATGGTTTAGACAACAGACATTTATTTTCTCATAATTCTGAAGGCTAGAAGTCTGTGATCAAGGTATCAGCATGGTCAGCTTCTGGTGAGTCCTCTCTTCCTGGCTTGTAGATGGTCACCTTAATGCTGTGTGCCCACCTGACCTGAAAGAGAGAGAGAGAGGGTGACAGAGACAGAGAGGGAGAGCAAGCACTCTCTTGTGTCTCTACTTACAAGGACAGTGATGTTACTTGATCAGGATCCCACCCTTATGATCTTATTTAACTTTATTTCTGTAAAGGTCTTATCTCCAAATACTGTTACATTTGGGTTTAGTATTTCAACATGTGATTTTGGAGGGACACAACTTTCAGTCCACAATACAATTAGAGTGCTTTTAGATAGATATATAATGATTGATAGGTTAGATAGATGACAGATAGATAAATACCTACAGCAACTAGTAAAAAAAAAAGCTGTAGAAAGAGATAAACTAAAACTAAATTAGAAAAACTTTAGATGGATAGAAATGGAATTATAAAAATATTCAATTAACCCACAGAAAAACAGCAAAAGGAAAACAGAGAGAACTACAACAACAACAAAAAAACTAAAAAAAAAAACCCAAAGTAAAATAGCACACTTGAGCCCTAACATGACAACAATTACATTACCTGGAAATGCTCTAAATATGACATTAAAAAACAGATTGACAGAGGACCTTTAAAAAATGACCCAGCTATATGCCATCTACAAGAAACTCACTTCAAATAAAATGAAATATGTAGGTTGAATGTAAAATGATGGAAGAATATACCATGCAAATAATAATAAAAAGAAATCACAAGTGACCATTAATATCAGTTAAAGTAGATTTCAGAGCAAAGAAAACTACCAGGAACAGAGCAAGATATTACATATTGATAATAGGTCAATCCCCCAGAAAATATAGTAATCCTAAATATGTATTGAAACCATAGAACTTCAAAATATGTGAGGTAAAAACTTAAAAATGAAAGAAGTAGATAAATCCACAATTATAATTGGAAACTTCAGTACTTCTCTCTCAAAAATTAATAGAACTAGTAAGAAAAATCAAGGATATAGAAGAACTTAACACCATTAACCAACAGAATTTCACTGACATTTATAGGACATTCCATCTAACAAAGCTGAATGCATATTCTTTTCAAGAACCCATGGAACATATTCTAAGATATAATATATTCTGGTCTGTAAAACAAACCGCAAAACAATTAAAATAATTCAAACCCTACAGAGTGCATTATTTGACCACAATAACATCAAACTAGAAATCAGAAAGAACAGGAAATTTTCCAAATATTGCAAAACTATACAGCACACTTCTAAATAATCCATGCATCCAAAAAGAAAATCTCAAGGGAAATTTTAAAATTTGTTGAAATGAATGCAAATGAAAATACAACATACCAAATTTGTGAGATGCAGCTGCATTAGTGTTGACAGGGAAATTTATAGCACTAAATGTTTACATTATAAAAGAGGAAATGACTCAAATTAGTAATATAAGCCTCTAATTCAAGAAACTAGAAAAATAAGAGCAAAGTAAATCCAAAGGAAAGAGAAAGAAATAGATGAAAAAGAAAAGGGCAGAAATCAATGAAATTAAAAACAAAAAAATAATAAAGTCAGTGAAACAAAAAACTAGTTCTTTGAAAAGAACAATAAAACTGACATACCTGTTGTGAGATGTGTAAGCCTGACCATTCACAGACCTGTACCCCTGGGGCAAATAATACATTATATGTTAATAAAATTAATTAATAAAAAAAACCTGACAAACCTTTAGCAAGACTGACCAAAAAAGAGGAAGATACAAGTTGATAACATCAGAAATGAACATCAAAAGGATAATGAAGGACTATTATGAAAAACACTACTGATATAAATTTGGCAATTTAGATAAAATGGACCAATTTTTAAACAGTTCAAAATGTTAAAATTCATATGTGACCCCAAATGAAATAGATCATTGGGTATATTACCCCTCCAAAGCCATTACAAACTAATATCCCTCATGAATAGAAATGTAAATATTCTTTTTTTTTTCTTTCTTTTAATTAACATATAATGTATTATTTGTTTCAGGGGTACAGGTCTGTGATTCATCAGTCTTACACAATACACAGAACTCACCATAGCACATAGCTTTCCCAATGTCCATCACCCAGCTCCCCCATCCCTCCCATCCCCCTCCCCTCCAGCAGCCCTCAGTTTGTTTCCTGAGATTAAGAATCTCTTATGGTTTGGCTCCCTCTCTGGTTTCATCTCATTTCTTTTTTCTCTCCCTTCCCCTATGATCCTCTGTCTTGTTTCTCAAATTCTTCATATTAATGAGATCATGTGATAGTTGTCTTTCTCTGACTTATTTTGTTTAGCATGATAACCTCTAGCTCCATCCATGTTGTTGCAAATGCCAAGATTTCATTTTTTTTAATGGCTCCATAGTATTCCATTGTATATATGGAATATAATGGACACCACATCTTCTTTCTCCATTCATCTGTTGATGGACATCTAGGCTCTTTCCATAGTTTGGCTATTGTGGACATTGCTGCTATAAACATTCAGGTGTACATTAAAAATAAAAGTTGGCCCATATATAAACTCAAACATAAAACTAGAACAATGAAAGTTCTAGAGGAAAGCATAAGGGAATTTTTGTGACTTTATTAGTTAAATATTTCTTGGAAATGATGCCAAAAGCATGATCTGTACAAGAAAAAATTGATAAATTGGGCTTCATCAAAACTAAGAACTTCCATTCTTCCAAAGACTATTAAATGGATGGAAAAGCCACTGACTAGATCAAAATATTTATGATTCACATATCTGATTATAAACTTGTATCCAGAATATATAAAGAACTCTCAAAAGTCAATTATAACAAAAGAAATTAAATCTTGCCATTTGCGACAACATGGATGGAACTAGAGGGTATCATGCTTAGCGAAATAAGTCAACTGGAGAAAGACAACTATCATATGATCTCCCTGATATCAGTAAGTGGAGATGCAATGTGGGGGGTTTGGGGGGTAGGAAAAGAATAAATGAAACAAGATGGGATAGGGAGGGAGAAAAACCATAAGAGACTCTTAATCTCACAAAACAAACTGAGGGTTGCTGGGGGGAGGGAGGTCGGGAAAGGGTGGTGGGGTTATGGACATTGGGGAGGGTATGTGCTATGGTGAGTGCTGTGAAGTGTGTAAACCTGGCGATTCACAGACCTGTACCCTGGGGCTAAAAATACATTATATATTTATAAAAAAATTATAAAATTTTTTAAAAAGTCAATTATAAGAAAATATATATCCTACTACAACATGGGAAAAAAAACATTTGAAGTATTTCATCAAAAAATGTATATGAATGACTAGTAAGCACATAAAAAGATGCTCAAAATCATAAGCAGAGAAATGCAAATGAAAACCACAATGAAAAACCTCTACATACCTATTAGAATGGCAAAAATTAAAAGTGTTATCAAGTGTTAGCAAGGATGTGGAGCAAATAAAACTGTCATATACTGGGAATGTCAAATTGTACAACCACTTTGGGAAAAAAGTTGGCAGTTCCTTAGAAAGTTAAATGCCTACTAAATATCCACACATTCCATCCCCACATATTTACCTAAGTGAAATGAAAGTATATGTTCATACAGAGACTTGTACCAAATATCCATGGCAGCTTTATTTGAAGTAGCCCCAAATTGGAAACAACCCAACTGCCCATCAACATGGGAATGGGTAAACAAATGGTGTTATATTCATATACTGGAATACTACTCAACAACAAAAAGGGATTAACTGTTAATATATGTAGCAACATGGATGAATCTCAAAATAATTATCATGATTAAAAGGAGCCAGAAAAAGTAAGGTACATGCTGTATTATTCCATTTATATAAAATTATAGAAAATATAGCTAATATGTAATGAGAGAAATCAGATAAATTGTTGCCTAGAGATTTGGAGAGGGGAGGAAGAGCAGAACAGAGAGATTACCAAGGGGAGCAAGGAAACTTTTATGGATGGGATGTATGTGTGTGTGTGTGTGTGTGTGTGTATACATATATACATATACATATACATATACATATACATATACACATATTTCTTGGTGATGGTTTTGTGGGTACATACCCATGTTAAAACCGATCAAATTGCACACCTTAAATATAAGCAGTGTGCTGTACATCAACTTTAACTGAATCAATCTTTTAAAATGTGAAAAGAGTTATAGTGTCTTAGTCCCACCTCCAGAGGTTCTAATTTAATTTGTTTCAGATATGCCCTTGGCATCAAGACTTTCTAAAATTTCCAATTGATTCTGATGTGCAGCAAGGTTTGAGAACCCCTATATTCTTACTTTTAGCCCACTAACATCATATTTATCTAAACTGATCCTGTTTCTTGAAGGACATCTTTCTTACAGTCTTCCCAAATCATTCTAAACATCGTAGCTAAGGTGATAATTCTGAACACAAATCAGACCCAATCATTTTCTTCCTTAAAATCTTCCAAGTCTTCCCTCCTGCTTTTAGGATAATGCCCCAACTCTTTTATGAGGACCGACTACTAATTTATTTCTTGCCATTTATCCCTCACTCTGTTTTCCAGCTCTCCAGAACTTCTTTCACTTCTTTGAATTCTCCAGGGTTCTCTACCTCTGAGCCTTCATCATGCCATTCTGCTGTCTGGAACACCTTTCATTTCATCTGTTCCAGTCCTCCTTATCCTTCATGTCTCCAGCCTAAATTTCAGTTCTTCTGGGGAACTTCCTTAGGTACTATACTAGTTCACCAAGTGATACTCAGTACTTAAGGACAGTGCATCACACACATGACAAAAAATTATAATATCATCTACTTTTCCTTTGGTAGAAATCATCATACTTTGTTGGAATTATTATTTTTGTTTATCTTTCCTACTATATTGTTAAATATGTAAAAACTGAGGCTGTGTATAAAAGGTCCATTATGTATCTCCAGTGGTACATGTGTTCGTTCATCCATTTATTGGAGAGATTTTAATTAAGCACCCGCTCTGCACCTGGCCCTGTTCTTTCAGTGAGTATGCCAGTCCAACAATGATACTGCTCCCACAAAGTTTATATTTCAGAAAGGAGAGACACATGATAAATCAATGAAGGAAGGAAAGAAGGAAAGAATAAATTAACATTTGTTTAAAACTTGTAAGAAACAAAGGGAGAAAAAGAGAGAAAAGTTTTTAGCTTCTTATTCCATGTTAAATGAAATTCTCAGAATCCTTTCTTTAACAAAGTTTATTTAATAACTGTTCTTCCATTTCTTAATGTCCAAATAAAGCTTTTCCAAGGTCAGTGTTACACAGTAGATGACCACTTATGTAGTTTGAGTTTAGAATCCCCAGAAAATTTTTCCTAATAAAAATATTTCAAATACTTGCCCTCTCATATGTTATTTGATACTAAAATATCTTTCAAATATGAATATCTTTCATCCCAAACTTAAAAATGATGCTTCAAGCACAATGTTGTGGTGTCAAAATTGTGAATGAGTAAAGAATAAATAAGAAAGCTGTTGATTATCTTCAGGGTTGCCATTTGTCATTCAATGGATTAGGACAACTTTCACAAGTCAAAAAATTTGAGGTTAAGGAGTAGGTATTAGTG
The DNA here is from genome assembly GCF_002288905.1 of Enhydra lutris kenyoni. Classification (NCBI taxonomy): domain Eukaryota; kingdom Metazoa; phylum Chordata; class Mammalia; order Carnivora; family Mustelidae; genus Enhydra; species Enhydra lutris. The sequence continues at coordinate 2,797,072 of NW_019154107.1, read as the reverse complement.
AGGAAAGAGAAAACTGACAAGGCTAGAGTCAGCTATCAGAGATGATCATGGTCCCTTAATTTGTCCATCATCCACTGGGGAGCATTTTCTGGATCTGGCCTAAGTTTGACTCTAATGGGGACAACCTTTTACTTTTGAGTCTCTCTTCTTATGGAACAAATGTGAAATGTTGACCTTGTGATCAAGTATAATAAAGAGGCTGTTTATGGAGTCATGAATGTGGATTTAAGATGCTAACTCAACAGTATTTGGGGCCTGTAGAGCCTTTGAGATGTTATAGTTCTCTGTGAGAAGAGGTGGTATATGGACAAGAAACTACCAGTGCCATTGGAAGCTGAGCTTGAACAATGTCCCTTCTGCTACCTGTCCTCGCTTCTAATAGTGATCCCTGAACACTTAATGTGTTTATCTTCTTTTTTAAAATATTTATTTATTTATTTATTCTTTTTTTATATCAATTTTTTTATTTATTTCTTTTCAGCGTAACAGAATTCATTGTTTATGCACCACACCCAGTGCTCCATGCAAAATGTGCCCCTCATAGTACCCACCACCTGACTCCCCCAACCTCCCACCGCCTGCCCCTTCAAAACCCTGATTGTTTTTCAGAGTCCATAGTCTCTCATGGTTCATCTCCCCTTCCAATTTCCCTCAACTCCCTTCTCCTCTCCATCTCCCCATGTCCTCCATGTTATTTGTTATGCTCCACAAATAAGTGAAACCATATGATAATTGACTCTCTCTGCTTGACTTATTTCACTCAGCATAATCTCTTCCAGTCCCGTCCATGTTGCTACAAAAGTTGGGTATTCATCCTTTCTGATGGAGGCATAATACTCCATAGTGTATATGGACCACATCTTCCTTATCCATTTGTCCATTGAAGGGCGAATTTCCACAGTTTGGCGACCATGGCCATTGCTGCTATAAACATTGGGGTACAGATGGCCCTTCTTTTCACTACATCTGTATCTTTGGGGTAAATACCCAGTAGTGCAATTGCAGGGTCATAGGGAAGCTCTATTTTTAATTTCTTAAGGAATCTCCACACTGTTCTCCAAAGAGGCTGCACCAACTTGCATTCCCACCAACAGTGTAAGCAGCCTCCCTATTCTCCACATCCTCTCCAACACATGTTGTTTCCTGTCTTGCTAATTTTGGCCATTCTAATTCTTAGCATTGTAAGGTGGTATCTCAATGTGGTTTTAATTTGAATCTCCCTGATGGCTAGTGATGATGAACATTTTTTCATGTGTCTGATAGCCATTTGTATGTCTTCATTGGAGAAGTGTCTGTTCATGTCTTCTGCCCATTTTTTGACATGATTATCTGTTTTGTGTGTGTTGAGTTTGAGAAGTTCTTTATAGATCCTGGATATCAACCTTTTGTCTGTACTGTCATTTGCAAATATCTTCTCCCATTCCGTGGGTTGCCTCTTTGTTTTGTTGACTGTTTCCCTTTTTTTAAATTTAATTATTCTTGATAGAGAAAAAAAGAGAGGGCAGGGGCAGAGAGAGAGAATCTAAGCAGACTCCATGCTGAATACAGAGCCCAACCAGGGGTTTGACCTCAGTATCCTGAGATTGTGACTTGAGCTGAAATCAAGACCTGGTCACTTAACCAACTGAGCCACCCAGGCACCCCATGTGTTTATCTTCTTGATACAACATTCCTTCCATTGATTTAATCTATACAAACACATTTATTTTGTCTGATACATCATATGATCATCACTATCTTACAGTTGAGAATCCCAGTGCATTGGGAGCCATTGCTTTGGAAATTTACCTTAAATCATTTCTGTTTTAGAGTAACATAGACTAACTTCCAGATCCCTCACTGAAAGTTAAATCAGTATAGATATTATGTATCTATTAGTAAAGAATAACCAAAGTTTCTTAATTAAAACTATCAAAGAAATACAAACACTAATTTTAAAAGTTGCTATAATAAACATTTATAGTCCCAGAAACAACTTGAAAAGTGATATATATGTATGTATTTTTATATATACCTATGTACTTATATTTATACAAATGTATATGAGATATATTGGGAAGAAAGGATAAATGGTTCTGAGGTAACTGAACACTTCTTATTCCATGTGCTCAGCATTCTATATTTTTTTAAAAGATTTTATTTATTTACCTGACAGAGATCACAATTAGGCAGAGAGGCAGGCAGACAGAGAGAGAGAGAGAGGCGGGGGAGGAAGCAGGCTCCCTGCTGAGCAGAGAGCCCGATATGGGGCTCGATCCCAGGACTCTGGGATCATGACCTGAGCCGAAGGCAGAGGCCTTAACCCACTGAGCCACCCAGGCACCCCTCTATATTTTATCTTTTAAAATATCCCATTTTATAGGTAAGATTTCACATGAGTATGATCTTTAGCTCCTGAATGTTCTGTAGATCAGTCTTGGCATTTGTGTTTCATGTTTTTTTTAAAAGATTTTATTTATTTATTTGACAGACAGAGATTACAAATAGGCAGAGAGGCAGACAGAGAGAGGAAGGGAAGCAGGCTCCCCGCTGAGCAGAGAGCCTGACGCGGGGCTCGATCCCAGGATGCTGGGATCATGACCTGAGCCCAAAGCAGAGGCTTTAACCCACTGAGCCACCCAGGCGCCCCTGTGTTTAATGTTTTATTAAACATTTGCAGTAATGCTTCCTGGCTTAACCAATGCTGGCTTTATTTTCAGATCTGGCTTCTTAAGCTATCTAAGGAAATGCTTTGACTAGCATATGGTGTTTCTTGCAAGGATTTTAAACATTAATTTACAATATATTTGAAAAAGGTGTCTTGATAAACAATACATGAAATATGTATTGGTGAGAATCTCCTTACCAGAAAACTTAAACATTGTTCATCCAATAGCTGTTTGGGCTCATGTTTCCTGTTTATAACTGTATTCACTCAAGGGGAGCTACTGGACCTGAGACTTGGTCTATCTCCTTGATATAATATAAGAGAGAGAATAATTTTCATTTTCTTAACCATAAAAACCTCTGCTTGTTTGTGCAAGAAGAGTGAACTCTACTTCAATTAGCTTTGCATGGTTTATTCTTGGCAGTGTTAAGAGGCCGCATTAATTGATTTGAGCACCAAAGGCTCATAACTCTTCCTAATGAGTGATGTCCGTATCTAAAAATACAGATTTAACAATGCAGTTTTAAAAAGCAGCTTCCTTCAGACAGAAATAATACTTAATGGCCAATATGGAACTGGGCCGCTAAGACTCAGATGCAGTCCAAACCAAAAGCATTCATATATTAGACCCTCTGAGGAGAGAGATTACAGATCTACCTTTGAGAATGCAATCTAACGCTCCTTATCCCTTCATTACTTCAAAGAAAAACAGCCAAAATGTTTTCTCCAGGTGCTTTATGAGGCGCATGCTGTGTAGACACTGTCAAAAGTGGATATCACTGCAACAAAGCTCATTTCCTACCTAAGTCAGTCCCAAGGTCCCAGTCCCTTGTTCTCTGATATTTACCCACCCTGCCAGTGCCTTGTAGTTACCTCACCCTTTGTCTTTTGGAGAAAAGAAAACACTCAATCTCATTTATCAATTACTAAGTAGTATCCAATACTGCTGGCCGTTGTTTGCCTTCCTGTGACCATCCATCCACCAGTCTGGTGACATGGAAATACCTCAGTTGCCTCGGACCACACATTAGCAGCCTTATTATTCTGAGGCAACAGACCACATACACAGTCTTGAGGAAGTGAAGACAGAAAGGTTCAAGACAAAGTTCAATTTTATAAGGCCAACTCCACGTAACTAAATTGATGACTGATCTTTCCTCTTCATCTGCAAGTTGTCTCAGATCTTAAAGTTAATGTCTGTTGATGCCCAAGTGAGGAATAGCTATTGTTGACAGCCCAGAATTTGAAAAAATGCTGATAAGAGCCCTCTGATATAGAGACATAAGCTACTAGAATATGTCAAAACACACAAATATTCATAGTGAATCATCAACTGCTGGGATATCAAGGATTGTTAATATCTTTGGGAAAAAATACCTTGAATTTCCTTAGATATTCAGTTTGTATTTATTCATCGTTGTTTATGCAGTCAGTTGGCAAGGATTTATTGGGTGTCTATATGTGGAGAATGTCTGAAACTTCAAAGAGAGGGGAAACAAAAGGAACAATTCTAATGTTACAAAATTGCAACAAGCTACACGGAAATCCAAAGCTTCTGCTGAGGGAGGTTTCAAGTAGAATTCTAAGCCAAAGAATAATTTTTTTCTCAAACTATAGTTTCTATAATTATAATAGCTAACACTATTGACAAAATAAAAATATTTAGAGTTTTAATAAGTTGTTCAAGGTCACAAAATGAGGATAGCGAAGAATGCAGAAACTATTTAGGGTTTTTTTTTTTTTAAAGATTTTATTTATTTGACAGAGAGAGAGATCACAAGTAGAGAAAGAGAGAGGAGGAAGCAGGCTCCCCGCCTAGCAAAGAGCCGGATGTGGGACTCGATCCCAGGACCCTGAGATCATGACCTGAGCTGAAAGCAGAGGCCTAACCCACTGAGCCACCCAGGCAGCCCCCTATTTAGGGGTTTTAAAGGACTAGAACATTTGCTTTATCTAGAACCTGGACAAGAATTTCCCAGGAGATTGGGTTTCCTGCCTCACTTTGATCATAGGTGAAACAGTAGAACTAAATGAGACACTGTATAAGTAACACTTAAAAGCACAAATAACATTGTAAGCCAGTGTAAGTAGGTGGTCTCTACTGCAGATGAATAGTTAGCTCTAGGCATAGAAAAATTCCTGTTCTTAGTAACAGAGAATGTCTTCGTAACAGAGAATGATCATACACTGCAGGTTAAATTGAGCAAATCAAAGTTTCTACCTTTAAAAATATAAAAACTGAACTGAGGAATACCTTGCATTCAATACCTCAGCTAGTAGTTCTCAGGAGAAATGCGTCCTGCAGGGGCATTTGGAGACATTTTGGTTGTCACAATTTCAGGGAGGTGATACTGGCACTTAGTGGGTTGAGGCCACGGATGCTGCTAAACATCCTGTAAGGTGGAGGTCAGCTCCTACAGCAAAGTATTATCTGGCCAAAAATATACCTAGTGCTGAGGTTGAGAAATTCTAGTCTAAGCTGGTGGGTATAAATTAGGATATCAGTTTCACTTATGCTGTAGTAGAATGATTGAGGATGTCAGATATAGAAGTGGATTTTCCTTAACATTGATTAATTTGATGGAAATGATAAAAGAACCTGGGTACCATAGCATGTTTTTCTGATACAGGGTCTCCTTAGAAATTTAAGGAACATCAAAAGCTAGAAGTGATTTTAGAACAGCATTTTAGAGGGATTAAAATGGAAGGATTTTACCAAATAGAGAATGAAGACCCCCTAACAAAACAATAAACAATTTTCTAGACTTGAATGCAAGACTGTAGATTCATATTGGTATTGGGCACTTAGGATTAAATCTTAAAAGTGTTTCCACAGATTTATCTCTTGGTGATTTAAAATTTAAGAGACAAGAAAAGATGGACATACAATTCAGTGGCTTTGGTTAGAGTGAGATTTCATTTTATTTTATTTTATTTTTTATCTCCATAAGCTTTTATTTTTTCCAAGTCTTAATTTAAATTGTGGCTACTTAACATACAGTGCAATATTAGTTTCAGGTATAGAACTTAGTGATTCATCACTTACATACAACACCCAGTGCTCATCACAACAACTGCTCTCCTTTAATACCCACCACCCATTTAACCCATTCCCCTGCCCACCGCCCTGTGTCTCTTTGAATTAGTATTTTTGTATCTTTTGGGTAAATACCTAGTAGTGCAATTGCTGGGTCATAGGATAATTCTATTTTTAATGTTTTGAGGAAACCACACTGTTTTCCAAAGTGGCTGCACCAATTTGCATTCCCACTAACCCTTTCTCCACATTCTAACCAATACCTATTGTTTCCCATGTTGTTAACTTTAGCCATTCTGACGGGTGTGAGGTGATATCTCATTGTAGTCTTGATTTGTATTTCCCTGACGATGAGTGATGTTGAGTATCTTTTCATGAGCCTGTTAGCCATCTGTATGTATTCTTTGGGAAAAAAAATGACTATTCATGTCTTTTTCCTATTTTTTAACTGGATTATTTGTTTTTGGGATTTTGAGTTTTATAAATTCTTTGTATATTTGGGTAGCAACCTTTTATCAGATATGTCATTTTCAAATATCTTCGCCCATTCCATAGGTTGCTTTTTAGTTTTGTTGATTGTTTCCTTCTTAGAGGGGGATTTTAATTAAAGGACAAAAAAGGGCTTATATCAGGGAATGGTAGCTATTTTTCATTGTGAAGTTTTTACTTATTAATAGAGATGCACCCAAACAAAGACGCTAAAGAGAAGGAGAGGAGTGTAAAAGAGTAAATATAACAACTTCACTGTCTCAATTAGAGATGACAATTAGGGACATTAGACTGGTGGTAAAAACTACAATAGCTAATAATCATTTATGGACAAGACTTCATTAATTTTACCTTTCTGAACAAAAAATAGATGAAAAATACAAATAATTTTAACATGCTTTTGCATAGCATTTTACAATGTACAAAGTGCTCTGGCATTACCTCATCTATTTATAATGTGAATAGAACTTATTTTTTTCATAATGATTGTTTACTCCCAGGTATCCAAAATATTTGGCTTTTGGTGATAGAGCTCCATTGAACTATAGAGTGAATGTGTTGATTCTAAGAGCTCAAGTGACAGTAATTATGGTCTAAAAGCTGTCTAACTTACTAATGTTAGAGAGAAGTAGATGGAAGATATAACCTGCATCCAAAGACAGCCTATCATACCACCGACTTAATGCACTGGGAAATAATAAGTGGATAACTTCAGCTGCTGAAATTCATAGGAAGCTATATAAACCCAATAAAACACCGATGGAGGCTGTAAACTTGCCAGTAAATGAATTACAATATCTTTGCCATTCCTTTATGCATGTAACTAAAATAGCAGCAGTAGGGATTTGAAAAATAAGCCATCATTAATTGATTTTAAAATCAGTTCTTGAGGTGGTAAAAGACACTCCAGTCACCATTCATTAGCAAGGCCTTCATTATATTATTTAGAGCATGCATTTGTTAAATGGGGAAAGAAGGATTCTCTGCATATAAACATGATTATGCTAACCCATTATCAGTAGGGCATACATTTTGAGCTGTTTTTCAAGTAGTTAAAAATGAGGGGTTTTTTTAAGTAAGTTATATATTTTTGTCTAGCTTCAAGATACAACAGGACTGGGAACATTATATATGGTAAGGTTTATCTTTTCATCATACATAATTAACTCTGGCAAATCCTTACATTCCTTTTTAGCATCTATGATATGCTTAGAACCAATTGGAAAGGATTCCAGTTCTTAGATATGTCATGTTACTTCTTGGGATCATGGAATATTAGAGCTAGGCAAAGCCTTCAGAATATCCAATTTCAGCCCATATTTTTGCAGATGAGAAAGCTAAGATTCAGGGAGGTTAATAGACTCATCCAAGTACACACAGCTAATACGATGGCTTATTAGGGTCTAAAATTCAGAGTTCCAAACTGCCAATTTAGTGATCTTTCCATAGCATAATGCCCTAAGGTCACACTTGATTCTGCCACTACTTGCTGCTCTGTTGACTTCTTTAAACCAGCCTGCAAGAGATAAGACTTCAAGTTCACGTCAACATCATCCCAGAATTACCAGTTCTTTCACTGCCACCAAATGAAAGAATGCCTGGGGAGCCCTGTGTCTTTTTAAACCTCACCATTTAAATTTGTACATCCTCTTGCATGTCCTGGTCATATTTACCTTCTCAAAACTAACTCAAAGCTGTAGACCTGGGCCCAAGGCCATCTCCTAATCAAATTGCACATGAAGTAGTTTTTCAAATTCTGATCTAGGATATTCTTTAATAATCATATGTCTTTAAAAATAATATTTTCACAAGCTGGTTCCTAGTTCAAAAATAATTTTATGTATATTAAGATTATTCTTGTACTAGATTTTGCCATTTCACTATGTAGGACAAAGATGTGAACATGACAATGAAGTAAACAAACAATTTAAGCTGCCTAAATGCAAATTAAAAGTTTTCCAGAGAAAGGCACCTTTAATAATGCCAAAAGGCATGGCAAACTGAAGTGTGGGTTGGGCAGATATGTGGATGAAGTCTAAGGGAAAGACTGTAAGAGAAATGAGTGGGGGTAGAGGCCTAAGAAGGGCAAATTGTTGTATAAGTAACTCCAGTTCTTCACTTCTGCTTGTATCCATGTGCTTTGTCATGTACTTTTGCAGTCCTCTCCAGCATAGGTGGAATATTAATTCTGAGCTCCTGAGTTTAGTAAGAATTACATGCTTTGGACAATGGGACAAGCAAATGTGATAGAGTCTTCAAAAGAACTTGCACAATTGGGCTCACTCATTCTTGTGCTTATGCCTTCCAAGTGAAAAGAACATGCCTATCTTAGTCTGCTGCTCCCAGAGGCATGATTAAAGACATGTGAATCAAAGTTGCTACAGCTAAGGTGCCCTAGACTGGCTAGCCTAGAGCTAGAGCAAAGACTAACACAAGGATATATATGCAATAATGAGTAACAACTGGTGTTTGCCACTGAGTTTTGAGGTAGTTTGTTATGCAGCAGTTACCTGATATAGAAAGTGGTTTCTCATGATTTGGAGATACCTACCCATTGTTAGAAGAATATCAGTAAGTGGCAGAGGATCTTGAAGAGCAAAAGTAGCCCTTCTGATGAAGAAACTCATAAGCCCTAAGCAAGGTAGTGATAATTTTCCTATCAAAGATGTTGGATTTTGGGGTGGGGAGTGGAGAAGAATGTTTCAGGAACCCCTGCAAACTTGAATGGAAAGATTTATGAGGTTCAGGTTTGGAATAAAGAGTTTCTTTCCTGAGGTCATAGAGATTGCCATAGGCAGTGGAATTTTCAGCATTGGGAAGGCTTGGCACACATAAGATGCTTAATGTTTTTTTCTCACAAAATTAGTGAATGAATCAGTGAAGGAAACCAAAGTCCAAAGCAAGTTCAGAATAAAGAATTGCAGTAGGAAGCTGTGAAAGACAAGATATGGCTGTGTGCGTCTGTGTGGGGGACCAGGTAGAAAGAGTGAAATTCAGGCAGCCCTAGTAAAAGTATGCATGAAAAGGATGAAGTAGTATAACTAGGAGGGTGCAGGGGGTTGTCTGCAACAAAATCACTGGTTGTAAGACTTGTGTGACAGAGTGCCATGAAAGACTGTTTGAGACTTTTTTTTCCTTTTCTAGAGATTATAGAATAAAGTAGAGATTACAGCTGAGATTAAGCCTTGTTTGAAATACAGATACATTTTCCCAGACTGAGTTTAAAGAAGCTTAGCTCTTGGCTCAAAGATTCTATGCCACCTGGCATTTTCCATAAAGAGAACTAAGAGTATGATAAGGAGGAGAGCAGGCATCTTGGAGGCATGGCTGGGGTCCATCTCCAAATGGAGATATGACTTCAAACTCTTCCTGTGTCAGTGTTCCTGTATTTCTGTGTTCCTCCTACGTTCCTAAAAGACTACCTGTTCACCTCGCCTTCCTAAGGGAGGAAAAGAGGGCTCACCCTCTTGGTTACTCCTCCAATATTGAGAAAACTAGTCAGTATTTGGACATATCTAGAAGGGAGAACAGATGTCTATATCATTGGGCATATTGCTTTGCCTCCATATGTAATGGAGAAAGATGAGAAGTATAAGGGACCAAGTCTCTTAGGAGAAAATGCCTGATCACTCAAGTTCCCAGTTTTCACTGTCTGAAGTGTGTTTAAAGAATGGATCTCTCCTGTGACAATAGGTCACAGAAACAGGCTGCAGAATTTCTAGGATACTGCAAAGTAATGACCCATTATTAAAAAAAAATTGGTCATGTTTAACTACATTAACTAAAAGGAAGAGAGAGAAAACTCAAAAACCAAAATGAGAAATGGAAAACAATTCAATAGACAACCACAGAAATACATAATGTGATAACAGATTACTATAAATAATTATTTACCAACAAATCAGATAACTTAAGGGAAAAAAACAGATAATTCCTTTAAAAAAAACCCAGTTACCAAAGGTGAATCATGAGTCTTGAATCCAAGAAATAGGAAATCTTACACCAATAACAAGAATGAAAATTGAATTAGGAATCAAAAATCTCCCAGCACAGAAAAAAACCAAGACCACATGGATTCATTGGAGAATTCTACCAAAATTTTTTTTTTTACTTTCTATTCTATAATTTTATTTTTTTTATAAACATATA
>NW_019154107.1:2722815-2781750 GCF_002288905.1 Enhydra lutris kenyoni | reverse complement strand
CTACCTGAAGTAGTCTCAGCCTGCTACTTCTCCGCCATCTTGACTCCTCTCTGAATTCTACCAAATATTAAAAAAAAAAACTAATGACAATCTTTATCACATTCTTACAGATAATAGAATAGAGGATACACATTCAAAATCATTCCATGAGGCCAGTACTACCCTGATACCAAAGCAGGATAAAAACAATACAAGAGGGACACCTGGGTGGCTCAATCAGTTAGGCGTCTGCCTTCAGCTCAGGTCATGATCCCAGGGTCCTGGAGTTGAGTCCCCACATCAGGTTCCTGACTCAGAGGGGAGACTTCTTCTTCCTCTCTCTCTGCCTGCCTCTCTCCCTGCTCATTTTCTTTCTCTCTTTCTCTCTCTCTCTGTCTGCTTCAAATGACTAAATTTTAAAAAATTAAAAATACAAGAACAAAAAATTCTAGTTTGTCTGGTAAAAGTATTGCTACACTAGCTTTCTTTTGACATCCATTTGTGTGATAAATGTTTCTCCACCTCCTCACTTTCAATCTGCAGGTACCTTTAGGTCTAAAATGAGTCTCTTGGGGGCAGCATATACATGGGTCTTGGCTTTTATTTATTCATTCTAACATCCTATGTCTTTTGATTAGAGCGTTTAGTCCTTTTACATTAAAAGTAATTATTGATATATATGTATTTATTGCCATTTTATTCCTTCTTTTGTTATTGTTTCCAGAGATTTTCTCTGATCCTTTCTTGTCTTTGTCACTTTTGGTCTCTCCTTTGTACTCATTCTTTACTATTTCTTTACTGTTTCTTTACTATTTCTTTACTATTTTACTTTACTATTTCTTGAAGGGTAGTTTTACTGGTCACAAAATCCTTTGTCTAGGAAACTCTTTATCTCTCCTTCTATTCTGAATGATAGCCTGAATGAGCTATGAATGAATGATAGAATGAACGAGCAGGGAGAGGGAGGCAGAGGAAGAGGGAGAAGCAGGCTCCCCTCTGAGCCAGGAACCTGATGTGGGGACTCAACTCCAGGACCTTGGGATCATGACCTGAACTAATAGAGTATTCTTGGCTGCAGATTTTTCCCATTTAGCGCTGTGACTATATCATGCCATTCTCTTCTGACTTGCCAAGTTTCTGTTGAGAAATCTCTGGCTAGACTTATGGGTTTTCTCTTGTATGTTAAGGACTTCTTTTGTCCTTAACTGCTGCTTTTAAGATTTTTTCTTTATCACTATATTTTGCAAACTTAATTACCATACATCTTGGTGTTGGCCTGTTTTTGTTGATTTTGATGGGATTTCTCTGTGCATCCTGGATCTGGATGTCTGTTTCCTTCCCCAGATTAGGGAACTTTTTTGTTATTATTTCTTGAAATAAATTTTCTGCTGCCTTTTCCCCTCTCTTCTTATTCTGGGACTCTATAATACAAATGCTATTAGGTTTGATATATTCACTAAATTCCCTAAATCTATCCTAATGTTGCATAATTCTTCTCTCTTTTGTTCAGCTTCATTAGTGTCCATTATTTTACCTTCTAGGTCACTGATTCATTCCTCTGTTTTCTCTAGCCTGCTATTCATTGCATCAGGCCTCTTTCCAATCTTGTGTATTGCACTCTTCATCTCTAATTGATTCTTTTTTTAACTTTTCATACCTGTTTTAAGGGTCTCACTGATGTTTTCTATTCTTTTCTCAAGCCCAATGAGCATAGAACCCTCACTTTAAAATCTCCATCAGACATATTTATTTATATCTGTTTCACTTAGATCTCTCATTGTGATCTTATCTTGTTCTTTCCTTTGGGATAAATTTCCTCCCTCTTGGCATTTTGTCTAAGTCTCTGCCTTCTTTTTGTTAGAAAAGTCAGTTATATCTCCTGCTCCTGAAAGTAATGGCCTTATGAAGAAGAGGTCATGTAGTGCCCAAAGCCTGGTGTCTCCGGGAGTGTCTCTGGTGTGTCCTGCATGCACTCTGCTATTGTGTTTTAGCTGCTCCATCCTTCAGGCCAGTCATCTGCATAGGCTCTCCTTGCCTGTTGTGGGCAGTTTTTAAAAATCTACATAATATCCTGTGATATAAAGAAAAAATGAAAGGAAAGTAATTTTTAATATAAAATATATTTTAAATGTAAGTGTTTGGTACACTCACAGAAGAAAGAGTCATATGCTTAGTAGACTTATAATAAATAAATTTGGATTAAAAAGAAATAATAAACTTTAAATGCATATTATTCACTGAAATAAGCCTATCTGCAAAGGCTAATACAGTATGTATTAGTCAGGGTTCTTATTTACATATATGACATTCTGGAAAAGGCAAAACCATGGAGACAGTAAAAAGATTAGTGGTTGCTGGGGATTAGGGAATGGGGGGGAGGAATAGGTGGAAAACAGAGGGTTTTTAGGGCAGTGAAACTGTTCTCTATGATCCTGTAATGGTGGATACATGTCATTATTCATTTGTCAAAGCCCATAGAATAATGTGAATCATCAGGAATCATAATAAAAACCAAGGATTTGGTTTGATAATGATGTATCGATGTAGGTTCATTGATTACAATGAATGTGCCATTCTGGTGCAAGATGTTGACACTGGGCAAGGCTGTCCAGAGGAGGAGGTATGTAAGAATGCTCTGAACTTTCTGCTCAGTTTTGCTGTGAGCCTAAAGCTACTCTAAAAAGTAAAGTGAATAATAAGAATAATAACAAAAGCCAAGAGCCCAAATCAGGTAATTTTCAAATAAAAAAAGAAATAAGATAATATGCAACTGAATACTATTGAAATTTTAATTTTTTAAAATTTTGAAATAAAAGCTAAATAATTATATTCATGTATATTTCCAGAATCTTCATAAGAGGGATAGGTACATAAAACAGACTGATTCAGGTGTGTTGTGTTGGCCACTCAAATATGAGTGGCACTGCCATTAGTGGCATGATTTTCCAGATTAGTTAACAGTTTCTAGTAAAATTCCAAACAAAATGAATTCAGTCTTTCCTCAGTGCATGTATGATAGTAACATTTACATTCCTGGAAAATATAATGATTATTAAAATTTTACAAAATACTTTTTTAATTTAAAAAATAGAATTATGCTCTATATTTTATAATTAACAGGTTTTTACCATCATGAATGTCAAGTGGTACAATTGAAGGTAGTGCAGGAAGTAAAATTTTTTTCATGGACTAGGTTTGTCCCACTTAGTGTCTCTCATTTCTGAACTCCTCCCCCTACATGTCAATAAAGCTTCCCCAAAACACTGGAATCATATTTACACCTACAAACCTCCTTAAGAAGAGCAATTGTCTCAAGTTATGTCAACTAAAAATAATCAAGCTTAAAGTCCTTTAAAAACATTGTACTTAGATGAAATGGGATACATTGAATTAAGCTGCAGATCCAAGTAGAAAATTCTCACACAACAATGGTAAAGAATATTTGTAATATCCACTGAGTAAGTATGTAAATTTGGTCTCTGTGTAAAACTCACATTCAAGTAATGGATCTAAAGTTGACACCAGTGAGTCCTACTTCAAATCCAACAGATTTTAAGTGAGTTTTACATAATTTAAAACAGGTCATTTTCTTATAGTTCTTTGACACCATTAAGAACTTTTATGTCATTATTAATAATTTCACTGCATATAAGATGAAACCCTGGGAAGACAAGACTTTTGAAATAACTCATGATTAATAGCAAGCACAGAGAACATATTTTTAAAGTATTTTTTAAACTTTTTATTTGGAAATAATTTCAACCTTACATAAGAGCTGCAAAATAGTATAAAACATTTTCATGGGCCTTTTATCTAGATTTACTTGTCGATATTCTTTCCCATTTGTTTTATCACTTTGTCTCTAGATAGATAGATATTGATATATTTTTTCTGAATCGTATAAGAATTAGTTTCAGAAATTAGGCCTATTTACTCCTAGATATATAAATATGCATTTCCCAAGAACAAGGATATTCTCTTACATAATCACATTATGAAAATCAGGAAATCTGACATTGATACAATACTATTATTTAATCTGCAATCCATATTTCAATTTTGGCAATTAAATAAAACCCCTTATAACAATTCTTTAAAGTGTAAGATACTGTCCAGGATTTCATATTACATTTAGTTGTCATATTGCTTTAGTCTTCTTTAATCTGAAATAGTTCTATAGCCTTTCTTTGTCTTTTATGACATTGACATTTTTAAAGAATCATTAAAGTTCCTCCATTTGGATTTTTCTAATGATTATATTTCAGAGTATGCAGTTTTGACAGGAATACCACAAAAGTAATGTTGCCTTTCTCAGTACATTCCATCAGGATGTATATATGTTATCTTCTCCCATTATGAGTGATTAGAAGAGTATCTATACTAGAAAAAAAGATCTAGGAAAAGCAAGCCCGCTCAAACCAGTAAAATGTGCTGCTTAATTTTGGTGCTTTTTCATAAGTAAGTAAAAACTCAAGTTGATTTGACCTAAACACGCAGTATTCTCTTTGAAAAGAAAAAGTCAATTCATTGTCAAGATAACATATGGAATATCACCTTCATTGACAACAAACTGAGATTTTCAAAATCAGATTTAAATTATGTTGACAATTAATATACATGATGATATATCCTGCCAAAAGACCAGATAGAACTTAGCTGGTGGTCAAAGGATATTGCTTTACAGTCAATGTGTTTGTGAATTGCGTGCATCAGAAGGAAAGGGGACCACCTCATGAGACTGTGTATTGGGTCTTTGCAAAGGGTTAGCTGCAAAGTGCTTTCCTGTAGCTCAATGAAATGAAAAAGAGAAGATTCATTTTTCTCTCATTTTGTTTCCATCTGATTCTGTTCTGTTAGCAAAGTACTTGAAGTAAAGCATCTATTAATCTTGGAACAACCACTGAATTTAATTACCATGTCTAATGTTAGCTTGCACAAAGTGTTATAGGGATATGTTTTCTTCCATAAGAAGTACAGTACAATATGTTCTTCTATTTCAAATCCATTTCACTTAATTCCAGTGCTTTGACAGGAAAAAGCAATACTGCCGCCGACCTTCATAATCAGGCTGCTTTCTCTTGCTGAACTACACACCTGAGAAAAATCACATCCCACTTGCCTTCATCCCAACATGTTGCCATAAAGAAGTATTTCCATTTGTTCTCCTCCAAAAAAAAAAAAAAAAAGAAGAAGAAGAAGAAGAATGAGGGGAGCATGAATAATTGTCGTATTCCAAGAGACTATGATGAATTTTATTAGTGTACAAAGCATATTGCATGAATTTACCAAGGGTCTTTATTCTGAGCTCACATATGTTCTGCAAAGCTGTCATTTTAAACTGCTCGTGGAGTGGTGCTAAGTGGCGCATTCCATTTCCTTGTATGGCTATTCACCTTTTCGGGTGGATAGTGGGTGGGTATTAAACTCTACATGCTGTGATGGGAATCTGTACAAACTTTATACTTCTCTACACATTTTTTAGGTGAAGTAAGTAGAGATGAAAACAGAAAGTCATATTGATGTTCTCCAGGAGTCTTTTGAATTAAAAGACTATTTAAAACTGGAAGGTTATTTGATGGTATGTTGGGTAATTGAGTACAGGATCAGCATTGTCAGTGGAAAATAACACTGTTAACGGTTGTGAAATGATGACCCTCCATATTCCTAAAGTGCAAGAAGAAATTTAAATATAATCACAATACTTTGAATTTCATCCCTAGAATTTATTCACCTTCTAACTGGAAATTTGTATCCTTGACTAATATCTCTGTAATTCTCTCAACTCCCAGCCCCAACTATGCAGTGGTAATCATATTGTCATACATAAATGTATCAAACCAACATGTTATACACCTTAAACTTACACAATGTTATATGTCAATTATATCTCAATTAAAAATTTAACATAAAGCATAGAAAGAGGTATTTAATTCACGTATTTTTTGATAAACTCACCAACTTGTTAAGATTTGTCAAATAGGATTTTTCCTGGAGAGCCTAAGAAGGGGACGATGACCCCCATGCTGTCATATTTGAGACAAGAGTCAGAGATAGGCTAGAAGGCATCTCTAACTACTTCTAACCTTTCAGACTTTAATGCATAGTCATATCAAGGAAGTGATCTTATGAGGTCAAATCAGAAATAGTTATTTCAAACAAGTATAACAATTTTGTGTTCACCACTAACTATCTTGCTCTGGGTATTCCATCATACTTAAGGCAACTAAAATGATAAAAATTTTTTTTAAAGATTTTATTTATTATTTTATTTGAGAGAAAGAGAGAGAGAGCTGGAGGAGGAGCAGAGGGGGAAGGACAAGCAAACTCTGTGCTAAGCACAGAGCCCGATGTGGAGCTTAATGCCAGTACCCTGAGATCATGACCTGAGCGGAAATCAAGAGTCAGGCCATTCATTGACTGAGCCACCCAAGTGCCCCTAAATTGGTTTTATATTATAGTTAAATGTATTATGACTCAGTTTTACTTCTCTCTGAAAGAATCTATTATACATTTTCTGAATGGAACCACACACTGAAGCTTTCAAAATATGACAATAAATAATAATAAAAAGTAATAAAAGAGAATCATCCTGTTCTTGAATTATGATAACAATCATATGTATTTTCATAATTACATTTTTTATTATTTAAATTCTCAGTCCCTCACACATATATCTATTGGTTTACTTCCTTTCCAATCCTATTTCTCTCTGCTCACTTTCACATCCCCTACTTTCCTGCCCAAGTAACCAAACTCCATTTCTGCTAGTGTTGCTCCTTCACTTGAAAGGCTTTCCTTGCACTGCTGCCACCACTTATTTTTCTGCACTTTCATCTTCAGAGCTTTAAATCCTCCTCATCTTTCTAGATTCAGTTTAAATGCACCTTCTTGATAGCCTTTCTGACTGAATATAACTTCCCCTTTCCCTATTTATCCATTATCCTTTAACTACATCTTTCTTGTTATCATATCTTATTTGTATTTTGTACCTTTTTTGTTCATTTATGCAAGTTATTTATTAAATGTCTCCTATGTACTACGCAGCATGTGCCAAGGATTACTATAAATAAAACAACTCTAGATCTATGTCCTCAGGAAGCTCTCATTATGTCAGGAAATATAAACATTAAGGAAAGAATTACAAAAATGATGAATTCTGTAAAAGAGAAAACACAAGATATATAGCTAGTGCCTAAAAGAATATGTCTCTAACCTAGTCTAATGGGTCAAAAATGTCTGTCCTTGGTCAACTGGGATCAAGTTATATGACTTGAGGGTTGAGTTACACTTCACTTGGCTTGAGTCCCAGTATATGAAAATGCATTGTTCTGGAAATTACAGAGCAATCCATTCATATTCACTCAGCTTGGGGCTTCAGAAAGCGTATTATTCAATTTCAAATAGTATCTGTAAAAACTGGATCCACAGTGTGCATACAAAAGAGTCCCCCAGAAGTTTACAAAAGTTTGAAGCTGGTTCATGGGACATTTCTTGAACACTCTGCAGGCCAGGCCTGGTGCCAAGTGCTAAGGATACATACAGTGCTGCTGATGACATGCTCCCTTCCTTCAAGGTGCTCATGATGTAGGAGACAGCATCTCTCTGATTGTTCTAATGCTATCTCAAATTGTGTCTGCTGAGACCCTAACTACATTGGGAAAACAGCAAAGGAGGGGATCTCCTAGTCATCTATTTTGTCCTCTTATGCAGTTCCTTTATTTTTAGTCTTAAAGACTCCTTTCCATGAAACAATATGTCATCATTTTTGCTCCAAGGAATTTGAAAAACAGATGGAAGGATGGAAATTTTTCTTTTTGGGGTTCTCTATACATGAGAAACAGAATCCCCAATAGCTGTAACATAAAAGCATATTATAGCTCTTCATGTTCGTGGAATAGTAAATAATAAATTTCCCATGGGCAGACACAGTCTCTTACTCCTTTCTGTATCTCCTGAATCATTCAGTGCAGTGCCTTTTACTTAATTTCCCCTCAGCCAATAGAGTGAATGCATGAGTAAATGAAAAATTGATGAATGAACAAACAAAAGAATAAACAAATTAGTTGGAGAGATTAAAGAATAGAACATCAATGACACTTGGAGTTAACTTAGAAAGTGAAACATGGAGGAATCATGTCATTCCACTACTTTTACTGCAGAATTTTAATATTTGGTGAATATGACTGATATTCTTATAATTAACTAAGATCAGATTTATCCATGATCTAAAAATAAACATTGATGGCTTTTTGTAAAGCCTTTCTTTCCCTGCACACACAGGAAAAGAGATCATTCAGGAAATAACAAATAAGAAATAGAAACAATCAAAACTGCTAACCCTGGGACGCCTGGGTGGCTCAGTGGGTTAAAGCCTCTGCTTTGGGCTCAGGTCATGATCCCTGATCGGATCAGGCTCTCTGCTCAGCAGGGAGCCTACCTCTCCTCTCTCTGTGCCTGCCTCTCTGCCTACTTGTGATTTCTATCTGTCAAATAAATAAATAAAATCTTTAAAAAAAACTGCTAACCCCAAGGACTTCTAAGTGCTTCTATCTGATGCCACATCTTAACTGTATAGCAGTAGAACCAAAATAAATTACCATTTCCTTAAACAGAGGTTGAATATGTAAGTTTTCTTTTTCCCTAATAAATTAATTAGCAACAAAGGATAGTGGAAAGTACTTCTTCCTCCCTAACAAATTTGTCCATGTTCAAAGTCCTACTACTCATTTTCTCTACCCTTCAGAGCTACCCAGAACAATCTTGTCCTACTTTGTTCTTAAAAATCATGGTCTCCCAAGGTATTTATTAACTATAAAGGTAATGATGGCAACTGTATAGTGGAGAAACTCGACACTGTAACTTGATCACTGTAACCAAGATCAAGGTTAACATTACTAGTAAAGGGACATACTAACATCCTGAACCCTTTGATATGAAATATAAGAAGAGCATGTCATGCTGTGGCATTCTTGCCATAAATGTTAACCTCAATCTAATCATGAAAAAACATCAGACAAAAACAAATTGAGGATCAGTTATAAAATAACTGATCAATGTTCTTCAAAACTGTCAAGGTCATGATGAAAGAGAAGAAAGAACTGTCACAGTTTGGAGGAGATTAAGGAGACAATAACAATGACAATTAACAATTTAATAATATGTGGGATCTTGGATTGAGTACTGGGCCATAAAAAGGACTGAAGTGGAAAAAGTGGTGAAATTTGAATGAAGTCTACAGTTTAATTAATGGCATTGTACCAATGTTAACTTCCTAGTTTTGATAATTGTGCCATGATTATGTAAGATGTTAACAATAAAGAAAGATGAGTAAGGGTTATACAGGAATACTCTACTGTTTTTGCAACTTTTCTGTAAACCTACAATTAACTCAAAAAGTCAAAATCATGTGGCACGTCAACATTAATGGACATCTTTATGAGATAAATAAGTACACACACATTTTAGAGTGGCTAAAATAAGATCAGTCAGGATAATGTGACTTAAACACTTGAATCCTCTGTAATTTTTCTTTACCCGGGCTTAACTAATGGTTATCTACCCTTAGTATCACTCCACATAACTATCAAATCAGTCTGCTAGGTGCTATAGTGCTCACTGTCATTACACCATCTGATTTTAGTAATTTAATTGGTTACATTAAATTAGTTTGAAAAAAGCAAACAAAAAGCTCAAAAAGTTTTTAAAGCACTGCCATCTGCTCCAAAAAGTACCATATATTCTTTTCTTTCTGGTTTTCACTGTAACCAGACCAAAAATACGTTTGCCATCATCATGTCACTCTAACTTTGGTGGGAAGGAAGTTTACCACTTATCAACAGAAAATATCTCCAAAATTTTTGGTATTTAAATGTGAAGTATCAGTTGGTCTGACTCCATACACAAAGAAAAACAAAACATATACCTACTAGCCACCCTCCCCCTAATCTGTCTTACCTCTAATCTTTGGGAATAGAATTTTTTGGAAACAATTCTTACCTCTGTGTGGAAAGTACTTCTGGTTTCCAATTACCAGTTGCCAAAGAGTTGAGGGCTTATTCTGTCAGGACTGCCTCAATTTTTGCAAAAGCAATTAAGACTTCTCCAGCTTAAGGCTAACATTCTTCAGATTGATTCAGATGTCAAAGATGAACTGAAATTCAAACTAAGCAAGAAATTATTTTTATCTGGATTCCTAAAAGGGGTTCAACCAGAAAATGTATATGAAGATTCTTAACTATTTTTAAAACTATAAGGTAGTTTACAGTTGTGTGTGTGTGTGTGTGTGTGTGTGTGTGTGTACATAGTTGTATATGTATGTAGTTGTGTGTGTGGATGGATAGATAGATGATAAATAGATAGATAGATGATAGATACATAGATAGTTGCCATTGTAAGCAGCCAAACATCAACTTATCTTTTTTTTAATTTTATTTATTTATTTGACAGACAGAGATCACAAGTAGATAGAGAGGCAGGCAGAGAGAGAGGAGGAAGCAGGCTCCCCGCTGAGCAGAGAGCCCGATGCGGGGCTTGATCCCAGGACCCTGAGATCATGACCTGAGCTGAAGGCAGAAGCTTTCACCCATTGAGCCACCCAGGCGCCCCAAACATCAACTTATCTTGACGAAAGTTAGTGTCTGTATTTTAGTAGGTAACTATACAACCTTCAAATCTTAGTTATGAATCTGTTGGTTTTGGTTGCCATTGGTATGTCAGAATTCCTTGGGCCACAACATAACATATAGGAACTGTAAAGTGAATGATAGAAAGGAAGTAGGGTTACTAGATATGGAATACTCTTCAAGACACATCAATAGGATGAGAGGAATGAAATGGCAGAAGGGACTGTTTTGAAATGAGGAACTTATTGGTGAATATGGAGGCACCTTGAAAGGGAGGTAACAAGGATACACTTGGAAGAGTGAGCCTTAGTTCCTTCAGTGACATGGAGGAAACCTTACTCTGAAGTGGAAGGGAGGGAAGAAGTTGAAGGTGGATGAAGATGCAGAGAAAGTGTGAGGTAGAGTAGATGAAAGCTGAAGAAGGTAACAGCATATGATTTCTGTTCTTTCACAACAAATTCAGATAAGAGTGGATGTGTTGGGTAGACAGAGGTAGTAAGGAAGGGGAAGTAAAGGGCTTGAGGGGGATGGACTGAGCTCTGTGGAGACTGACATTGATATTAGTGAAAGACCTGCTGGAAAACAAAGAATGACAGCCCACATTAATTTGTAGTAGAATGATTATCTACACTTCAAGATTTTCTCTAGCCACCCTGGGCATATTATTTATGATTTTTCCTATCCTTCTATTATTTCATCTTCAGTAAATTTTAAGCAAGTTTAAATTTACTCTGAGAAATAACCATTGGCATTTTTTTTGCAAAGTCTAAATGAATTTGTCCAGTCCATTTGGCAATCTTCCCTATCTTTGTGCTTACTCTAGTTTCACAGCTGTTGGCTATACCTCTCAATTTCTTCCCTGCCAAAAATTGCATTAATGCACTGTTTCACCTTTGTTCTATTCATTCATGAAAACAAGGAAGTTTTCTTTTCTTCTCACTTATAAACAGTAAAAAAGCTTTCCTGTGATTTTTAAAGCTTAAGAGTGAATTTTTGTTCATAGAAGACCAGCAATCTGGCAATGAATGTTGAAGGTGGGTGGATTAGGGCAGGGGAGATAGATGAATAGTCATATATAAAGAAATTCAATTTAATTTTGTCTTTCACCCCATAAAGTCTTCCTATATAAATTAAGTTTTGCAGTATTTTTTTCTGGCCCTTTGCTTTATACTCTCCTCATTGAGGTCACCATACTTGATCATTCTTCTATTACCTGTTCCCTATTAACACTATTCTCTAAATCCTAGTAACCTCCATCTCCACTGCATTAGTCATTCACTAAATTCACTGATGAGAAATTGTCATTTCTCATCAAGTCTTTAAGGACCCAAACCCTTAAATTTCCTCCTTTAGCTCTACAGTTCTCTGTTCTACATCCTCACACATAATGAGCCTGATATTTAATCTCTTCATGAGTATTTCCTGGTCTTCTAGTCTGCTGATCTGCTTTCCAATTCTTCTATCTTACCACCCCAATTTTTAGTTAACAATTTGTTAACTAAGTATGTCCTAAGTGCAAAATCCCAAATGTATAATGTCTTATTTTTTAATCTCTGTGTTTTCTGGTTTTCCAACCCCACTGACTGTATTGTTAAAAAGCTCAACACTTTGTCAGTTGTGTCCACCATAATTCATGGTATCTAGTCTGAGGTAAGCCTTACCTGCTGTCTAGAAGCTTTTTTACTTTTTGCTCATAATGAGAAGTTCTAAAGTGTCTCTATGAAGGTTCAATCCTATCCTATTTCCACCCACACTAGGAATCGTACCTTGAGACTACAAAAGCCAATAGTTTTGAACACAGCATCCTAACTTTCCTTCTCCCACTTCAAAGGCAAAAGTTTATTTGCCCAAAAACACTAATCCCTTGCTCAAAAACTTCCAATGGTTTCCCACTGCCTTTGGTGTAGAGTCCAAACACATTAGCCTCCCATACAAGACCCTCTAGAAAGTGGCGCAAATTTACCATTCCATAATAGTCTTCTATTATCTTCTTAAAAGACATGCCCTAAATGGCATCAAACTGAACTAGTTCTACTCCCCAAAACATCTTGCATTCCATGATGCCATTCCTGGAGGAGTGAAGATATGATCTTTCATTTATATAATCTGACTTTCAATACTAACTCATCTATTTACCAGCTTGGGGACTTCAGTCATGGTTATAGAATCAGGGATCCTCAAGTTTCTTCCCTAGCTACTTGAGAGAATCAAATAAAATAATGATTGTTGCAGTGCTTGAAAAACTGCATAATGCTAGTAAAATTTAAAGTGTTCTTTCATTCAACAAATATTTATTTAGCACCCACTATTTGCCAGGCATTATAGTGCTGTTATTCACTTTCCAAATCAATGTTATATATACACTTAAGGAGACTAAACCAATCTACATCCACCAATCAACATAAGCAAAAGCAACTAACAGAATCAAGACATAAAAAAATAACCCACATAAACTTGAAGTTTGGCAGATATTCTTTTTGAAAAACATCCATTATGAATGGGTCGATGGCCTGTTTCCACCCAGAATCATTTCCTTTGAATTATGATTATTTGCTCATACTTTTCTGGATACCGAAATCCATTGATCCATTCAGATCAATAACCTCAACAAAGGAATTCTGAAACTTTTTAGAAATAGGAGTAGAATTTATTCCTTTCACTCCTCAGAACGTGAATCTGATTGAAAAAAAAAAAGCATGCTTAAAGTAAGCCCATGTCTTGAGTCTTTTCAATCCATGCCAGATGGAATGTTCAGGAGCAGATTGTACAAGCAGGCTTGGGAGGGAACGTGGTTTTGTAAATATAGCTTCTCTCGTTGATGGCTGTGACTCTACTTGGTACAAGGGAAGACCTTACTGAAAGAGTTTTTTCACTATATTCACCAATACAAAAAGCATACACCAAAAAGTATATTTTCTCCAGTACTGACAGACTTGTTTTACTGGTGCCAATAAAATGATTGTTGATTTCCAGAGAGTTGTGGGCAAGGCGAGGCGGGTGGACAAAAAGCTACCCAGTGAACAAGCTGTTTCTCTCTCTCTCCCCACCCCTCCTTTTAAAAATATCCAAAATAGAAATTTCAAAGCTTGAAAAACTTCAAGGCAATTTAATTTAAGTTGCTTCCCATGACTTTAAATACTAAATGTTCACACCTACGTCAGTACTACATTGAGAACCTCCCACTCAGAGACTGTATTTAGGAAAGAAAGGATGCCGTGGTCTGAGATGAGGCCTAGATTTGAGGGACCTTGAGTTCTTAGACAAGTTCTTCAGCAAGACTCCACAAAGTTCAGCAGATTTAATTATTACTCGCCAGTGAAGGGTCAGGTTAGGAAGTTTCCCTTTAGGGATAATTATTGGAGATAAAAATATTTACTACAAGATAAACACAGTAAAATCCCTGTATAACCTGCTTCATCATTCACATATATCCTCCTCCATGCAATGGTTTTTTTTCCCTAAGACTCTGGATACACATTGAGTTTCAGTCTTCAGGACTCTCCTGTTATAATCCTGAAGGACAGACATTTCTATTTCTTCCCACACTTAGGCACTGACCACAATCCATGCTCCATTTTCTTTAATAATGGTTGTGCCTTTATTAGTTTTTAATATATGGTGTGAATTTACTGATCATCCCTTTTCTGGGAAAGCAAATCTGAGTTTTAGTGTTTAAGCCACAACAAAGCTAAATTGTATATCTGGCATATTATTTCACACTCCACCATTTTCATGTTTTTTTAGTTTAAGCCAAGCCAGGTGAGTAGGCGTCATCCAAGATAAAATCTTACTGACTTTTTTTCCCCCAAAGAAAAGCTGGCGAACAGGAGGTGATAAATGCTATGCTTCCTACTCAGACTCTGTCACATAAGATGTCAGTTTTTTATTTTAATTATATTCTTTGCCAGCTCAAAGAGGCAAGTGATTTTGCTACATATTATCCTACCTTTGTTAGAGTTCCTCGCAAGCAGCAGTGGAAGGCCTTTCATTTGTTGTGCCAGAGCTGGTCTTAATATCCAATTCCAAACCAATCTCTTGGCATCCTAGAGAAAGAAACAGATTATTAGTTGTCAAAAAAGCAGCCCATATAATTACTAAAATGCAAGCCAGGTATGAAAAATACTCTTCTGAAACAATATAGCAATTGGAGAGAGTTTTTCTTTTAAACAAAACCTATAAACTTAATCTGCTGAAGTAGTTCCATTGACCAAATGAACTAACATAGTACAGCATCAAGAAGATGCTGTAAACAAAGGCAAAACTAAGAGCTTATATCTTAATTGGATTTCCAAGAATTAGACCCTGACATGAGGATTGTATTGCCAGCTGTAGGGGGAAGGCAACATTTTCAAGGACAGGATCCATTATTAAGCCAGCCACTACAGTGGACAACTGAAGCTTAATCCTGAGGAAAAATATGGAAAATGTTATAAAATATATGCCTCAGGATTATCCCACCCAGAGACCAAGGGAACTGGGACAATTATACCACAATTATTGGCAGTCATTGGTTGAGGACTACCAAGGTGGAGGAAGGGCAGAAATTATTTCATCAGTATTTATCATCTACCTTGACCATTTTAGGAGAAGCCCTCAGCCCCAAGAAATGTAGACGGAGCTAGAAGAGGGCTAGACCATACTGTCTAGTTAAGTCCAAGGGAAAGAGCAGCAGACTACAGCATCTGCTACAACTCTCCTTTGTACCTAATTATGTATCTTTAGTCAAGAATGTTGTCCTAGTCTTTGTCATGGGGCCTGCAGTTAGGATCAACAAATTTAGCAAAAAAATAAAAGATACCTAGTTAAATGTATATTTTATATATATTAAAATTATATTTCAGATAAGCAACAAATCATTTATTTGTATATCTTTTATGAGATGGTCAGATGGGGTCAGATGAGGAGAGTCTCAGGAGAAAAACAAATTTTATTTTACTCACTGATCGTAGAGACAGGAGGCATGGCACACTGTTCAAAGTCATATGGGAAAGATACCAGAATGGTTAGGAAGTAGAAATCAGGAGCAAGGAAAAGGTTTGGGTCACTGTCTTTATTGGGATTTCCATAAGAAAGTCAAGGAAGGGCAGGGTCAACAGTTTAAGACTGACTAGATTGAATAATTTCATCAGGCTTTGGACTTTAGGGGTGTTTCTTAGTTGCCTGGCATCTGACCTTGCGATGACTAAAGCAGAGTAATATGGTCTTGTGGGGTGTACAGGCCAGATAGAGAAAGTGTAGCCCTCAAATGGTTAGTTTGCACATCAAATATATGCTCTGCTTAGGCCCTTTGTGATCTCTAAGAATTGGCTAGCTCAGGGAGGAGTAATCATTCTCCAGCCAGAAAGGTTTTGCTTTTATTTTAGGGTGTCAAAATATCATAATATATAGAAACCTTAAAAATATCTACAGTATAGTATAAATATGTCCATAACAGCAAATGGTTTGTTGTTTATCTAAAATTTAAATTGATCTTGGTGTCTTGTATTTTATCTGGCAACCTTACTTCTAGAAACACATGACAGATAGAGGCAACAAGGTTAGCATGTCTAGGAGAGAACAATGTACACTTGTACTTCCTCTACCTCCCCCCCCTTACCTACATCTCCCATTTGTCATTTACTTGAGTCAGACACTTTGCCTTCTGTGTGAGAGATAGAGGTGGTGGGACCCTGTTCAGTTTATTTATGGGAGGAAAAGGGACAGACATTTGATCCTAGAAATGGATAGATGTAAGTCTTTTTCATGTTGATGTGTATGTAATAAATAATAAAATATGTTCACATTTATTGAAGCTTTTCTTAATGCTAAATACCAATTTATATGATTTATACATATTGTTCAGTTAATCCTCACAACAAGATTATGAGGTAGGTACTATTATTATCCCCAATTTACAGATAAGGAACATAAGACACAGAAAAATTAAGTAGCCTGCCAATAGCTACATAGCTAAAAACTATCTCTGAAAACTATGCTCTTAACCACCATGCTAAAGAGTCAAAGAGGGGATGGTTGATGAGAAACAGGATAAGAGGTTCACAAAGGAACAGATGTGAGAAAAAGGTGGAAAAAGATCTCTGAGCAGTGGATTGGACTTGAGAATTCCAGATATTTTGAACAAACTGAAGAAAAAAATACCCCACAAGAGAAGGGAAAGAGAACACATAATTATCTAACTGATTTTCCTGCCACCATGGGAAAGGAAAGTTAGGAAGCAAAGCTACCAGGGCAATGGGATCTAGATAAGTGCTACAAATGAGCTAATGCAGATCTAATTGTCGTTATCACTATTGTAAAAAATTACAAATCTTGTTTAAATAAATACAACACCTCAAACTTGACAGATACTTCCCAATTTTTTTAATTAAACTTACCCCTTTTATAGTAATGAATTTGCAAATGCTAATAAGATATCCACAAAAAACAAAAGCAAGATAAAGTGAAACTGAAGAAAGTGAAGTTTTATAAAAGAACACTTGAGAATAATAAGATATTATCTTGCCTTTGAACAGAAAATAATTCTGGCTGGAAGCTAATGTAGTTTCCACACCTTTCAAATAGCCAAACTATGTCCTTGAAATATGATGTTCTCTTGGCAACTAGGAATGTAATGTAGTGAGATTGTACAGAGTGTAATTTGGTATCCAGCCCTAGCCTGGCTGTGAAATGGGGGCAAAGAACGGCAGCAGAAAAAAAAAAAAAGCAACCTGGAAAGCAGTCACTGAGGTCTTTTCAGTAACCAAAGATGTTAGTAAGTCTGGAAGAGAGAGAGGTAAAATTGCAGATAGCAACATCTTCCAACAGCCAACGGAGAGAAGAGAGTTCACAAAAGGGCACCACACAGAAGGCACACCTGCAAATCCAGTTCTTTTGGTTATCCATCAGAATAATGAAAATGGAAAGATCAAAATAAATTCATTATTTTTTGAAAAAAGATTTTTTCTGGCTCTGTGCCATGAAGAGGTCTGGAGACACTGACCCTGAATAGCAGTGAACACACCTAATGCCCAGATTTGGTGTTTAAATACCATTTCTCTCTGAAAGGAAAAAGGGCTGCTTAGAGAAATGATTGTTCATAGGTCTGGGGAAGGAAGAGTATGGGAATGAGCCTGAAATATTTTTCCATGCCAGAAAGAAAAAAAAAAAAAAACACTCAATGAGTGCTAGAAGGACTTAAGAACCAACTTGAAGGAGGTCCTACTTGGCAAATTTGAGACTATTTGAACATCAAAAGGAATAATGACCATAAATTATTACAATGCTAAATAAATAAAAATCCATGGGTACAAGTGATACTCAAGGAAAAGAGGGGGAAAAAAAGAAATGTCCTTTCTACAGAAAGATATCAGCTAACAAAAAACAAAACAAAACAACAACAAAAAAGGACTGACAAAAGTCACCCTTTGCAACCACAACATAATTATTGGTTGATACAAGAATGTTAAAGTCACTGGGTAAAGGTTTATTGGGGGAACAAAATATTTGGATGGTGTCAAAATACCTCCCTTTGTATTACTTGGTAATTGCAAAGAGGAAGGTTTTTCTTTCATCAGAGAAGTCTGGTGGAACCAATGAAGCAGCTATCTATAATATGAATATGATAATGGTAGCTACATCAGAGAGTTATTATAAGGATGAAATAAGCCAATCCATGTAAACTACATACCACTGGACCACATAGTTAGGGCATAATAAATTAACACTATAATAATTATAAAAATAATAATTGCTATTCATATTATTTTATCTAAGATGAAGGTCACCAGAGGCCTAAAGTCCATGCAGGTCAAATGATTTACTTCTCTTTATTTTCCACAAAGATCATAGCCTAATCAAAACTTTAGTAGTTGGATGGCCAATATAAAAAAATGGCAAAAGTAAGAGCATTGATCTAAAAGCAGAGAGTGCCCCAATATCTAGAAAGAGTTTGTGTAGACAGTTTACTCCAGACCTTTCCAGAGTATGCTGTTCCCTAGCTGTCTAGCAAAGAAATGCAGACTTCTTATTCTCCTCCCTTTCCCATAGCAAGGAGAAGGAGGGAGTAAAGAGATTCAACTAGAAAGAGATGGCTAAGTCTTTTTCCAGTTGGCAGCATCCTTGGTCCCCGTGACCACTACTGCTTTAAGGAAGAAAATGCTCTTGAAGAGCTGAAGTGGGGATCCAAAAACAAAATGGTGTTTGAGATTTCCCCTAAAAGAAACATATTACTCCAATGCAAGTTAATTTAGTTCCCTCCTGCTAAGATTTCACACCCTACAAAGTGTGTCTGGATGAGAAATTGTACCCCTTTAAGTTGATCAGTCCTCAAAACTCTTCATCTTCAGTGTAAGGTGAAGCAGTAATGATAGAGCCAGTAGGAGTTTCCTATGAGCATCTCTTGGCTTACATCTAGATTAGCAGGTGTTTTTGGACCTTATTCTTTTTTTTAAAGATTTATTTTTTAATTTTAGAGAGAGACAGAAAGAGAGAGTGAGAGTAGGGAGGCGGGAGGGGCAGACAGAGAGGGAGAGAGAATCTCTTTGCTGAGCGCAGAGCCTGACACAGGGCTTGATCCCATGACCTTGAGATCACAATCCCAGCCAAAAAGCAAGAGTCAGTTGCTTAACTGACTGCACCACCCAGTTGCCCCCATAGACCTTATTCTTTTAGTGCAATCCTGTCTGAATGGACTCCATCACCAGCACCTGCATCTCTTTGCCAGAGAGTTTTCTCTAGCAATTTGGACCAACTCTATCTACTCCACAGCAGATCAGAAGTCCTAGAGAATTAATGCCCCTTGGAAAAGTCTTCAGTGCATGACAAAAAAGACTTGGAGTATTTATTCCCCAGATCTCTATTACCTTAGGTGGGATGACTCTAAGGTGAGTTCTCCAATAGAATGAAGCACTAATTTCCCACAATGCCATCTTGCTTGATAAAAAACACTTTATTGGCTGCCTTTCCTTCTCTGTCTCACTTTCCTACTTCTTTATTGGTACTTTCTGAGGCCACCTTCTTAATAAGCTATTTGTGCCAGAATCCTTGTACTTCTGGGGGAACACAAATAATGATGGTTTCCTAAACCAAAATTACCACTTCTAACATCACAAATGAACTGTATGATCAAGTCAATCATGAGGACTAGTATAAAAAGCTACACTGGGGTGCCTGGGTGGCTCAGTGGGTTAAAGCCTCTGCCTTCGGCTCAGGTCATGATCTCAGGGTCCTGGAATCGAGCCCCACATCGGGCTCTCTGCTCTGCGGGGAGCCTGCTTCCTCCTCTCTCTCTGCCTGCCTCTCTGTCTACTTGTGATCTCTGTCTGACAAATATATAAATTTTAAAAATCTTAAAAAGCTACACTGACAATGTGTATCTATAACCTGAGAGAGAATGTAGAACCCTAGGAGAAGTCTCCAGGTGTCTGCTATATATGCCTGTCTGAATGTCTAAGGATGGTTTATAATCTATCTTGGGCAACATTAGTAGATATATATGGGATATATAAGTAATATATATACTTATATGGGATGTTACTGAAACATTTATCTACTGTAACAACATAAACTCTAGAAAAGTATCCTAAAAAATGTCAAGAATGGTTCCAGGACAGTTGCGATAGGAACAACAGCTGATTTCTGGGCCAAGGTCATTTACTAACCAGTAGGGTAGTATTTCACAATTTTAATAATCAGTGCAGCCTACTAGTGTATCTGCCCTGTCCTAAAGTACTAAGATGATTTTTATTTTTGGATGAATAGGAGATTCCCAAGGTTAAAAAAATAGCCTCCTTATTGCCAGCACCTCAAAAAGAACTGCAAATAATAGTGCAGTACAATCTGTGGTATACAATGTGGTCTGAGAATTAAATGATTTGGCATAACAGTTACAACCTGGGCTATCAATTTTAGAAAAATTATCCTACAACAAAATACATTGAGTATCAAAAACCAAAAATAGCATGTTTTAGCTTTTTCTTCAAAATGACCTCAGGGTCATTATTACAAATAACAATTTTCACTGTTTTGTAGCTATGCTGGAAAAAGCAATTGTAAAACAGTTGACTCCATACTATACACAATAGTTTTTACAGAGTAATTATGATAAAACAGCTGTGTAACTTTTGGGCACATTTGCTTTCCTTAGAATATTTACAACCATGAGGATTTTTTTTTCCAAATCTTAAAGAGCCATTTTAAACACTTCTCTTACAGGGTTACCAGTAAAAATATAAATTCAATTAGAGATGCCATTTCTGTAAACTCTGTTGGAGCTTATAGAATACCAATAGGGAAATATCAGAATGCAGAATAAAAGATAAACCTGATTCACAGTATATGAGGGATAATTGTATGAGTAGTTCACCTACATGGAAACCTCAAAAAGCATACCTTCAGCTTCAGATAACAGTTGGATCCTAAAAAATCCTTTTAAAGTAAATCAGTTTTCAAAAAATATAGATATAGTTAAAAAATAAAGAGGGGTACCTGGGTGCTCAGTCTGTTAAGCCTCTACCCCAGCTCAGGTCTTGATCCCAGGATCCTGGAATCAATCCCACATTGGGTTCCCTGCTTAGTGGGAAGTCTGCTTCTCCCTCTCTCTATGCCCCTCCCCGCCATTCGTGGTCTCTCTCTCAAATAAATAAAATCTTTTAAAAATAAGAATAATTTAAAAAATTTTCAAATAAAGATTATTTTCCAGTAATTTCTTTTGAAACTAAGTATGATGAATATTCAGAGAAAAAAATAACAATAAATATAAAGTAACTATAACCTAATAACTATGTAACTATACAAATGCTCTAGAGATAGTATGAGATTTAAAAAAAATTTTTTTAAAGAATTCTTTAAAAAGAATAAAGTTGTATCAGAGATTTCCATCAAAAACAGACTCTGAAAAAAAAAGAAAAAAAAAAAGACTCTGCTTCCAGAGAAGATGGCAATATGAGCCCAAGTGTCTAATCCTTCTTATTGTTTCCTATATGTCCCATATCTTTGATGGTTTTTTTTTTCTTTCTCACTTTCTTTTATATTGAGTGTTTTTATTCTCTCTTTTTTTAGATTTTATTTATTTGACAGAGAGAGGGATAGCGAGAGCAAGAACACAAGCAGGAGGAGTGGGAGAGGGAGAAGCAGGCTTCCTGATTAGCAGGGAGCCCAATGTGGGGTTTGATTCCAGGACCCTGGCCTCATGACCTGAGCTGAAGGCAGACGTTTAATGACTGAGACACCCAGGCACCCCTTATTCCTTTTTAGCAATGCATGATTCTCATACTGTGCAGTATTTATCTTGAAATTACAACATATATCCTTGGCTTGTTAAAGTCTAATGAAAAGTGGTACCACTTCCCAGAAAATGAAAAGACCATGGTACTCTTACTTCATTAACCCCCTTTTCATGTTGTTTGTTGTATATTTTAATTCTAATGCTATTTTTAAATTTAATTCATTGTGCACCACACCCAGTGCTCCATGCAATACGTGCCCTCCACAATACCTATCACCAGGCTCACCCCACTCCCCACCGCCCCCCTCCAAAACCCTGTTTGTTTCTCAGACTCCACACTCTCTCCTGGTTTGTCCCCCCCACAAATTTCCCCCAACTCACTTCTCCCCGTCTCCCAATGTCTTCCATGTTATTCCTTATGCTCCACAAGTAAGTGAAACCATTTGAAATTCTAATGGTATTTTAAATCACATCAAACATTACACTTTCATGGATTTTGGTTTTCAGCAGTTTTACTAATATATGCCTCAGTATGATTTCTTTGAATTTTTCCTGCTTTGGATTTCTATAGTTTTTTTAATATATACCTGATGTTTTTTATCTGTTTTTGAAAAATTATCTTTTCAAACATTGTTTCAGCTCAATCTGCTTTCTCTTCTCCTTCTGGAACTTCAATCATCTTTATTAATTGAAAAGGAAATTAATGAAAAAAACAGACTGTTTCATTGTTCTCCATTTATCTTTAATGCTCTTGTCATATTTTCATCTTTCTGTTCTCCATGCTTCAGTCTGGGTATTTTCTTCTCATCTATTCCAGTTTATTACTCTCTTTTCAGTTGTGTCTAATATGCTATTAAATCATTTATTGAGTTCTTAATTTCAGAAATTTTATTTTCAATTTCTTGCATTCCCATTTGAAAATACTTTATATTTTTCATTTCCCTGTTTAAATTCATGTTGTCATTTAAATTCTTGAAAATATTAATCAGCTGTTTTAGTGTCCATGCCTAGTTAAATACTTTCTTCAGATTTTCCTGGGTGTTTATTTTTCTATTGTCTTTTGATCAGTTTATATTGTGTGCATGACTGGTTATTTTTCATTGAATGCTAGCCATTGTCTATGAAAATTTTAGAGATAATTTGAGGCTGTTGATGATGTTATATTTCTCCAAAGAGTATTTATTCTTGCTTCTGGCAGTCAGTCTAAAAAAGATTTCTAATCTTTAATCCTATCAAAGATTCAGCTGACCCTAAGTGAACTTCTGACTTAGTGAGAGCAGATCTATTTCTGGTTCACCCTAACTCTTAGGTAGTCCTTTAGGGTTGGAATTTAAGACCAAGAGTATTTATGGGGCTATAATTCCATTGCATGTATTAAACTCTATTTTTTGCCCCCAAACTGCCACAAATTCTACCTCTCTTTTGACTTCTTTTTTCTCTGAGATATTAACTCTGCATGTCCTTGCTGTATAGTGACTCTGATGATTTCAAAAAAATGTTTCATCCAGTTTTGCTCTCTCTTCTCTTCAACATGGTTCTGAAACAAGCTAGTAAATCATTTTTAGAAACACACCTCTTGGGGCACCTGGGTGGCTCAGTGGGTTAAAGCCTCTGCCTTCGGCTCAGGTCATGATCCCAGGGTCCTGGGATCGAGCCCCGCATCGGGCTCTCTGCTCAGCAGGGAGCCTGCTTCCTCCTCTCTCTCTGCCTGTCTCTCTGCCTACTTTTGATCTCTGTCTGTCAAATAAATAAAATCTTTAAAAAAAAAAAAAAAGAAGCACACCTCTTCCCAGTTGGCTTTTTAGTCTCCTATCTTGAAGATGAGTAGACAATAAAAGCTTACCAAATTCTGAAAAGAATTTGAATATAGAGAAAAGAACATCAAGTTACTCACCTTAAATATATATATATATAATTTTTATCTGTCAATTATACATCAATAAAGTTGAAAAATTGTGCTAGGACAGTTTAATACACATATGGAAAAATAATAAAATTGGATCTCCTGTCCACAATCAGTTCAAGATTGCTTAAGACCTTAAAATTGAAAAGCCAAAATCTTACACTAAAAAATAAAAGAATATTTTAAAAAATAAAAAAAAGAACTAGAATATTGAAGATAGACCAAAACTAAGAGATTAAAAAGTGCAACCCCCAAAAAGCCTATGCTGTGCTAATAGAAGTCCAGCAAGGTGTCATAAATATCCTTAGAGAAATAAGAGAAGATAGTGTACCCATGAAATAAGAAAGAATGATACAAATTTTTTATAATAAGTCAAATTAAAAAATAGCAACTTGAAGAATTGAGAAAATTTTGAAAAGAAGTAAATACACTTGCAAAAATTTTTCAAATCAAACATCTTGGAAATCCTAAAAAAGAAACCAGAATCATATGCATGTATATGGCCTGGAAGCCATGTGACTCAGAGAAAATATTACCCTTATATTGTTTTTTACAGCCTTGGAGAGAGAATCAGGATAAAATTAAGCAATGGATTTTAGTAGCTAATGATTAGTGATAAAAATAGCAAAAAGTTTTCAAGGTATAAATTTCTAACAAATGCTTTATGATAGTAATTAATTATTAAATATTAATCCCTTGTTATTTGGATTTTATTTATTATTATTATTTTTTTGAAATTTGACTTTCTTTTTATTATTTTGGTTTTGTGGGTTTTTTCCTCATATATTTTTTTAATTTTATTTTTTATAAACATATAATATATTTTTATCCCCAGGGGTACAGGTCTGTGAATCGCCAGGTTTACACACTTCACAGCACTCACCATAGCACATACCCTCCCCAATGTCCATAACCCCCCCCCCCCTCTCCCAACCCCCCTCCCCCCCTCCACCCCTCAGTTTGTTTTGTGAGATTAAGAGTCACTTATGATTTGTCTCCCTCCCAATCCCATCTTGTTTCATTTACTCTTCTCCTACCCCCTTAACCCCCCATGTTGCTTCTCCTCTCCCTCATATCAGGGAGATCATATGATAGTTGTCTTTCTCCGATTGACTTATTTCGCTAAGCATGATACTCTCTAGTTCCATCCACGTCGTCGCAAATGGCAAGATTTCATTTCTTTTGATGGCTGCATAGTATTCCATTGTGTATATATACCACATCTTCTTTATCCATTCGTCTGTTGATGGACATCTAGGTTCTTTCCATAGTTTGGCTATTGTAGACATTGCTGCTATAAACATTCAGGTGCACATGCCCCTTCAGATCACTACGTTTGTATCTTTAGGGTAAATACCCAGCAGTGCAATTGCTGGGTCATAGGGTAGTTCTATTTTCAACATTTTGAGGAACATCCATGCTGTTTTCCAGAGTGGTTGCACCAGCTTGCATTCCCACCAACAGTGTAGGAGGGTTCCCCTTTCTCCGCATCCTCGCCAGCATCTGTCATTTCCTGACTTGTTAATTTTAGCCATTCTGACTGGTGTGAGGGGATATCTCATTGTGGTTTTAATTTGTATTTCCCTGATGCCGAGTGATATGGAGCACTTTTTCATGTGTCTGTTGGCCATCTGGATGTCTTCTTTGCAGAGATGTCTGTTCATGTCTTCTGCCCATTTCTTGATTGGATTATTTGTTCTTTGGGTGTTGAGTTTGCTAAGTTCTTTATAGATTTTGGACACTAGCCCTTTATCTGATATGTCATTTGCAAATATCTTCTCCCATTCTGTCAGTTGTCTTTTGGTTTTGTTCACTGTTCCTTTGCTGTGCAAAAGCTTTTGATCTTGATAAAATCCCAATAGTTCATTTTTGCCCTTGCTTCCCTTGCCTTTGGCGATGTTCCTAGGAAGATGTTGCTGCGGAAGAGTAAATATTATTATTTTTTTTAAGATTGTCTTTTTGAGAAAGAGAGAGAGAGAGAGAGAAAATGAGAGAGAAAAAGAATGAGAAGGGGAAGGTCAGAGGGAGAAGCAGACCCCCTGCTGAGCAGGGAGCCCGATGCGGGTCTCGATCTTGAGACTCCAGGATCATGACCTGAGCTGAAGGCAGTCTTCAACCAACTGAGCCACCCAGGCTCCCTGTTATTTGGATTTTAGAAATTATATTTTTATAAAAGGCACAAATACATGAAATATCTGGTCTAATCTGACGATTCAGTCATCAAAGTCATTGAAAATCTGACTCTTTGAATTTTGCTATCCTGGATGGACATCACTTCTTATGAAAATGTATCCAAATTTTGGTCACTCTAGTGTCTAAGAAAATATAAAACCAGCATAAATGCTAACCTTTAGAGTCCAAACGTATAAAATAAAGACAAATTCCCAGAAACGGTACTAATGATCTGCATTCAACCCCACAGTTTTCAATCTGATACTGTCTTGATCACAGCCAAACAGAATGTAAGCTCTACTCTCAAAATCCCATAAGAGATTTTAGGACAATTATTTTATTCTTCCATTTTAGCTTTTACTATTAATCATAGAACCTGTAGTGTTGAGAAACAATGCAGAGAAACTACTATTTGAAATATGCGCTTAACATAACAACATTATGAAACCACATGACATAATATGGTAATTAGTAAATATATATTCTGAGCTCTTTAGCAAACCCTACTCAAGAATTAAGTTATTTCAAGTTTATGTGCCATATCATATCATAATATGTTTCTTTTCTCACAAATGGAAAGGGGAAGAGGAATTGTGTTATCGTCTTCACCTATTCCCACCCTTGACAGCCTGTAATAAGCTTTGAGATTCTCCTCCTCCTTTACTACAGAACAGTAAGTCACCTAGTGTTACATAACACTCAGTTCCTAGGAATCTAAATTTCTCATTTTCTCCTTAATCTCAAAAGTGCTTATTGCTTAAAGCAAACAACAACAACAAAACAGTTTTAAGGAAATACTGACGACAGCAAAAAGAAGGGGGGAAATTGCAAACAATTGCCAGGATGTGCAAACTGTGATGATTGTCTTTCCATGCACTCAGAATCATGCAAGTATTGATTCTCCATTTGCATGAACCTGAGAGTGAGCATCTCCTTAGTTTGTGCCCTAGGCACCTTGTTTGTCTCACCCTATTTCCTACTATGCATGGAAAAAAATTTTTTAGAGATTTATTTATTATTTTGAGAGAGAAAGGGAGAGAGAGCTCGCACATGTCGTGGGGGAGAGGAAGAGGGAGTATCTCAGATTGCCTGCTAAGCACAGAATCCCATGTGGGCTCAATCCCACAACCCTGAGACATGACCTGAGCCAAAATCAAGAGTTGGATGCTTAACCAACAGAACCACCCAGGTGCCCTAGTGCAACATATTCTTGACCTATATGTTTGAGGAAATTATTGCAGCATCAATTGTGACTACTGAAACAAAATAGGTGCTATAGAGGATAAATTGAATAAATTTTGATACATACTTATCATAAAATTAATAGAATACTATGCTGTTGTTCAAAAGAATGAGTGAGCTCTCTATGTAATGATATAGAAAGATCTCTAATGTCTATCATTATATGAAAATATCAGAAGAGCAGAATAGTGTTTTTCATATGCTCCAATTTGTGATTTAAAAAAAAACCTTAAAGACTATTTTATTTAGTTTTGCATAAAATGTCTCTAAAAGGAAACAAACAAAAAAACCCTCTAGCTAATAGCTGTTGCTTCTTAAAAAGGGAACTAAGCTGAAAAACATCAGTTGGAAACAGAGACTTACTTTTTGAATTTTTAAAATATTGTTTCAAGTGTATATGGTACCTACTGAAAATTACAGAAACAAATAAAATGAAAGCTTTTCATTGTACTCAGCAAAAAGAGGTTGCAAATAACCTTAGTAGTGGTTCCTTCAGAGACCTGGTAGGCATAGGAACGATATTGCACTGGATTAAAGAATTAGACTGAAGTAAATGGAGACATTCTACTGACATTTTAAAGCTCTTTGGCCCTGGATAGGATAAGAGTAATAAGATAGCCAGGCGTGGACTGAAGGTCATGAAATTGAGGGGCTAAATATCTACATGAATACTGATGTCACTCAACAGAGCAGAATACAGTGGGTAACTTACTTAAATAGTCTCTACCCGTTTTGCTTCTACATCTAAATAAAGGTTAATGGCGTATCCAGTGCTTTGCAGGATCCAAGAATGATTGTCTAAAAGTTATTTACTGGAATTGGACAACCTGATTTCAATTGGACAATCAGCTTCTGACTCTGTTAAACTGTGTAGGATTGGCGAGTTATTTTATTTCCCTGTATCTCACTTTCCTTACCTGCCAA
This sequence comes from Enhydra lutris kenyoni, assembly GCF_002288905.1. Taxonomy (NCBI): domain Eukaryota; kingdom Metazoa; phylum Chordata; class Mammalia; order Carnivora; family Mustelidae; genus Enhydra; species Enhydra lutris. The sequence continues at coordinate 2,753,705 of NW_019154107.1, read as the reverse complement.
TTTCATATATATATATATATATATATATATATATATATATATATATATGCTTTGAGGATTAAATGAGTTAATAGAGGTAAAGCACTTAGAACGATGCCTGGCACATAGTAAATACTGTGTGTATTAGTTTGCTAGTGCTGCCATAACAAAATGCTAAACATTGTGTGGCTTAAATCACAGAAATATATTTTCTCATGATCTTGTAGGCTAAAAGTCTGAGATTAAGGTGTCAGGAAGGTTGGCTGCTTCTGAGACTTCTCTCCTTGGCTTGTAGATAGTTATCTTGTCCCTGTATCTTCACATGATTTTCTTTCTATGTGTGTCTATGTCCTAATCTCTTCTTCTTATAAAAGCACCAGTAATATTGGATTAGGGCTCACCCTAATGCCCTCATTTAACCTTACATACCTCTTTAAATTCCATACTTTCTAATAAATCACATTCTTGAGTACTGGGGTTAGGACTTTAACGTATGAGTTTTGGGTGGACATAGTTCAGCCCATAACACCCTGTTTGTGGCTGATGTAGTGTTCAGGATAATGGCAGATATTTGGATACACAAGAGATCAGTGATACTTTGTATTAGTGTCTTCATGGATTAAGGGGAGGACCAGGGGCTTTATAGATGACAGCAAGGAGAAAGGGGAAAGAGTAGTTTAACCTCTGGAAATTAAAATGAATAATTGTTGCATTAACTTGATTTATTCTTTAAGTCCTTAGAACCTCTTAATGGAAAACATTAAGAAATCTGTGGACACAAGTAATTTGTGTATACAATGCTCTAGCTTAGCCCTTAGCTTTTATTTGGATAGGGAATAATGAAATTTGGGGAAGAGTTACATACCGGCTAGCACAAAATTTGAGTTAAATCTGTATGTATGCAATATATTCTTATCATGAGGTCAAATTTCTGTTTAGCTCTAATTACTAACAATATCAGAGATTTTTTTAACAGAAAGATTTTTTTAAAAATAGTTCTAAGAACTGTTGACTTATAACTTTGAGATTATCAATGTTTATTATCAGAAACTACATTTGTTAGTGCAGAAAGCAGGATTTGTTGACTTCAAATTGTAAACTATGGTGACTAAATTTCTGTAATCTATGGAGGTTGCATTTAACACTGATAATCACTGAAGGTTAAATTTAATCATCATTTTTGGATAATTAACCTGCTTACTATGACCATACTGATCGAGCTTTAATTACTCAGCCAGTATAAAAGATGATGCAGATTCCTTTAGAATTCAGAACATGTCTAAAGAATTTTTGTGTAAAAGTTATTTTCCATGTAAAATAAATAGCATACAGAATAACTGGAAACAAGGCTGAATTTCAGTGTTCCATAATGAGCTGGTAGCATGAACATCAATGGGGTGTTTTTCTCCAAGAAGATGGAAAAACAATGTCCTGAAAGTGACAAGGGGAACTGAAGTGTGGAAAAAGAGTATTCCCCCTTGAAAGGGCTTTATGTGAAGCTGAGTCTTTGAAGGGAGAGGCCTAGCTCTGTTTCAACAAGAAGAGGAAATCTCCAAGAGGAGGATGAGAATATGGGAAGTTTGTAACCATAGAAAAGGGAGTTCTTCAGGGTTCAGGGGAAATTTTTTGGAGAGTGGGAACCAGTGAGAGTTTGGAATGAGAGTGAAAAGGCACAGGGCATTCTGAAAATGTGAATGTGGCAGAGGATGGTCAGAAGACCCGAGACTTCCTATATTTGGGAGGTGACCAAGTGTTACAGAGATAAGAGATTCGTGGATTTAGCTTTCCATAATTCTGCCAAGTTAATCATTCCACTGATGGACTGGATGGGGCATCAGGCCTTTCAAGCATCAGCCAAGATCCAGATGGATTGCGTTTTCAATACAGCTCAAGTCAGGATGCCTGAGTGGCTCAGTTAATCATCTGCCTTTGGCTCGGGTTGTGATCCCAGGATTCTGGGATCAAGTCCTGCATTGGACTCCTTCCTCCGCAGGGAGACTGCTTTCTTCTTCTACCTCTGCCTGCAGCTCCCCTGCTTGTGTTCTCTCTCTCCCTCTGGGGGAAAAAAAAATGTATACGCATATATATATATAAATATATATATATATATATATATATATATATATATATGACAGCTCAAGTTACTGGGAAAGGATTCCAGCCTCTTAAGAGGGTCAGGCTGAGGTCTTCATTAATTATGAAGCTCCAGGGGCACCTGGGTGGTTCAGTGGGTTAAAACCTCCGCCTTTGGCTCAGGTCATGATCCTAGGGTCCTGGGATCGAGCCCTACATTGGGCTCTCTGCTCAGCAGGGAGCCTGCTTCCTCCTCTCTCTCTGCCTGCCTCTCTGCCTACTTGTGATCTCTGTCTGTCAAATAAATAAATAAATAAATAAATAAATCTTTAATTGTGAAGTTCCAGACTATTGGAAATGGGCTCCTTGGGAGTCATTAGAACCCAGGCGGATACATCAGATGGCCTGGTCCCTAGGAGCTGAGGTTTACTTACGATATAACTGAAGTCCTATATCTTCTTATTAACCTTGAATACTCCTGGTGAGCCACATACAGATGCAGGGTCTTATTTACCAGTGCAGAGAGGAAGGTGTGGCTAGATGAAATATGAAAAGCATGACAGAAAAAAGTTTTGAAAAGAATGAATTGTTGACTTCTGAGTATGTTGAGTTTGGGAACATAAGTGGACCACTCAGGTATAACTGAACAGCAGGTAGTTTTAACTGTAGCCTAAAGAGAAAGGAAGGCAGGGAAGTTGGGAAACTTGCCAAGAGAGCTTCGTCCTGTCCTCATCCATGATATGCCTGGATTGTTGGGGAAAGACTGTATGTTGGCTTTCAGATTCTTTCTCCTGCTCCCTACCTTACTCACTTTATTTGTCGTTTATCCTTTCTTCGGTTTCTGCCTCTTTTTCCCCTTGACCCTTTCCCTTATCCATCAAGCATGCTTAGGTTTTCATTGCCTAAATAAATGTTCCTGAGTTCTGGTTCTTCTGCCCCCTACCTCTTCACACACATTCTTTTTTTTTTTTTTCATAACTTTTTCCAAATAAGAGGTGTATTTGGTGCCTACACTTTGTTTTTCTACTCTTTAGTTCCCTGAGATTTCACTTTCATAACTCTGTGGGAGATAGTCCTTAATTCATTTGGGGAGGTGGGTGGAGAGATCAGTGACATAGATAAAGGGGATGAAGAAGTATAACATTCCAGTTATAAAATAAGTCATGGAGATGAAAATTATAGCACAGGAAATATAGTCAGCAATATTGTTGGGATGTCTGGGTGACTCAGTGGGTTGAGCATCAGACTCTTGGTTTTGGCTCAGGTCATGATCTCAGGGTCATGAGATGGAGCTCCATAATCAGGCTCCTTGCTCAGTAGGGAGTCTGCTTCTCTCCCTCTCCTTTTGCCCCTCCCCTGCTTGTGTGCTCACTCTCTGTCTTTCTCTCAAATAAATAAATCTTTAAAAAAAATAATGTTGTAATAATGTACAGATGTACAGATGACAGATGTTAACCACACTTACCATGGTGAACACTGAACAATGTACAGATTTGTCATATCAATATATTGTATACCTGAAATTATTATGACATTATATGTCAATTATACTTCAATAATAATTTTAAAAATTTTCTCTGATGACAAGCTAGTTTTCAACTAATTGCCAATTACAAGTAGTCATCCTGCTGACCTCTTGGCAGTGTTCAGTATTGTTGAGCACACTCTATTGATTCTCTTTCCTAGCCCTTGGCTGCTTTTCTTCCTCATTTTTCTCCTATCTCTTCTCTCTAAGCTTCACTAGATCCTCTTCCCTGGTTTTATGTTAAAGTTAGATATTCTGTATATTCTGTCTGTTGGATGCTTCATCCACCTAAAATCATGAGGAGGGTGGCTACCTGAAAGCTTTGAGGTGCTCGGGGACACATTCGCCAATTGCAATCATCAATGTCGCTTTAAGGACTCACCACCACCACCTGCTGCCGCAACCATCAACAGAAGGAGAAGCAGGAAGAATTGTATGTGGATTTTCACCTAATATTCAAATGACTAAAAATATTTCACTAAAATAGGAGAGTCACAGAATGCAACCTACCACTTCGCATTCTGCAACTCTCAGCTCCAAGCTCCCAAAGCTGATTAAATTTGCACCACTTGCATTGCCCTGTATTGTGACCTCTACTACATTCCTTCAAGTAAAGGTGGTTCCTGACAGGGTGTTGAGAATTGGCACCAGTTAATTATCATCAAACCTACCCTCCTGGGGTGCCTGGGTGGCTCAGTGGGTTAGGCCTCTGCCTTCGGCTCAGGTCATGATCCCAGGGTCCTGGGATCGAGCCCCACATCGGGCTCTCTGCTCAGCGGGGAGCCTGCTTCCTCCTCTCTCTCTGCCTGCCTCTCTGCCTACTTGTGATCTCTCTCTCTGTGAAATAAATAAATAAAATTTAAAAAAAAAAAAAAAAAACCTACCCTCCTTTGTCCCTCTTATGTGTTGTCAGTATGATGAAATTCTGTAGGATTAAGACATGAGGGCATTTAAGGTTTTATGAAAGTAAGCAGGTCATAATTGGGTGTTTAGAAGTTTTACACATTTGCTCTGACTCCCAAGCTTGGTGTAAGATATCAGGTCTGAGACCCCTGGTGCAACACTGCCTTTGAGCCTCTTATCTGTCACTTTGCTTATTTTCTCAGCCCACCTAATCTTCTTCTCTAGCCCTGATTCCTGTCCTGGTCACTCTCAACTAATCCATATCCATACTTCCAAGTGCTGACTGGATAACTCCACATAGATGTCCTGCAGGTAGCTTGACCTCAATTCATAACTGAACCTATTTCCTGTCCCCCCAACCCTTCATTCCCTCTCCCCAATAAAAACATACCTGTGGTCTCTACCTTCATAAATACCAACTATCCCCAACTCCTTCTCTCTTTCCAACCCCAGCAAACATTTCCCTTGATATTGACTCTTTGATGTTTCTCCATCTGTTAACTCCCTCACCCCCACTTCCACTGCCCTAGTTTCATGCCTCATCATTTACTGCCTGGATTTGTAATAACCTCCAGCTACTCCCCTTTCCAATCTGTCTTTTACAGTTTTGTCAGAAATGTGTTCCTTTAAAAATAAATATATTCAGTTCCTGGTTAAAAGTCTCTATTGAGGGGCACCTGGGTGTCTCAGTTCGTTAAGTGTCTGACTTCAGCTCAGGTCATGATCCTGGGATCCTGGAATTGAGCCCCACAAGCCCCATGTCTTCTCCCTCTCCCTCTGCCTCTCCTACTGCTGGTGCACACGCTCTTGCACGTGCTTGTTTTCCCTCTCTCTCTCATAAATAAATAAAATATTTCTTTTAAAAAAACCCTCTGTTGAAGCCTTGTTACATGCAAGACTAAATCCAAACTCATTAACCTGGCTTTCAGGATTGATCATTATGTGACCCCAAAATAATTTTCCCTTAGAGATTTTTTTAAATTTGTGTAAAATTTACATACAGTGAAATGTACAGATATAAAGGGTACAACTTGATTACTTTTGACAAATGTGCACATACCCGTAACCAATACCTCAATCAAAATACAGAACATTTCCATCACTCTAGAAAATTCCCTCATGCCCTTTTCAGTTTCCACATTCCCATAGAAAATCACTATTACAATTTTTATCATATTGATTAATGTTGTCTGTTCTCAACATGAAGAATGTGTTATTTTTTCACACAACATAATGGTTTTGAGGCTCATTCATACTGTTTCACGTATCAGTTGTTCACTTTTTTTTTATTGCTGTGGGGTATTCCATTCAATTTAAAGTTGTTTCTGTTTCAGGGTCATAGTTATAAAGCAACTATAAATGTTCTTTTTCTTCATTAAATTTTTTTAATTTATCAATTTTATACATGTAGATCTAATTCATTCATTTTAATAGTCCTATAATATCAATTGAATGAATATGCCACAGTTTATTTCCCTATTGATAGACATTTATATTCTTTCTAATCTTTTTTTTTTAAGATTTTATTTATTTATTTGTCAGAGAGAGAGAGGGAGAGAGAGCGAGTACAGGCAGACAGAATGGCAGGCAGAGGCAGAGGGAGAAGCAGGCTCCCCAACAAGCAAGGAGCCCGATGTGGGACTCGATCCCAGGACGCCGGGATCATGACCTGAGCCGAAGGCAGCTGCTCAACCAACTGAGCCACCCAGGCATCCCTCTTTCTAATCTTTTATAAACAAGGCCTTTGTACTAATCTTGTGTGCCCATGTGAGGTTTCTCTAAATAATTACCTGGAGGTGGAGTTCTTAGACAATAGAGTAGCTTATTCTACTGTTATTGCCAAGGTGTCCTCCTGTTTGTTTCTATTCTCATCATCCGTGTTTGGTATTTGCTGTTTTTCCACATTTTTGCTGATTCCTAACATTTTTAGACCTTTTAATTTTTGCCAGTGTGATGGGTATCATTGATTACTCATGACCTTGAAAATCCTTCAGTATGTTTAATGACCCTTTTGATTTTCTTTTCTCTGAATTATCTGTTCATATCATTTGCCCATTTTTCTATTGATTTTTTGCCCTTACTGATTTGTAGAAATTCTAATTTCTGCATCTCTAATCCTTTGCTTATTTTATGTGTTGGAAATGCCTTCTTCCATTATGTTGTGGTAAGTCTTTTGACTTGGTTTTTAGTGATTTCTATTTTAATTTATCAGTCTTTTCCTTTAAGGTTTAAATTTTTATGTGTGAGTCTTATTTCCTTTTCTACTTTGATAGTATAAAAGATATTCTCTTATATGAGTTTTATTGTTTAGCTTTTTACATTTAGGCTTTTAATCCATCTGGAATTTATTTTTTAAATTTATTTTATTTTTTTAATTTAAAATCCACTAATTAACATATAATGCATTATTTTTTTCAGGGGTACAGATCTGTGATTCATCAGTCTTATATAATACCCAGTGCTTATTATAACACATACCCTCCCCAATGTCCATCACCTAGTTACCCCAACCCCCTCCCTCATCCCCTCCAGTAACCCTCAGTTTGTTTCCTAAAATCCAAAGAAGACATACAAATGGCTAACAGACATATGAAAAAATGTTCAACATCACTAGTCATCAGGTAAATACAAATCAAAACCACAATGAGATGCCACTTTACACCAGTTAGAATGGCAAAAAATTAACATGACAGGAAACAACCAGTGTTGGCGAAGATGTGGAGAAAGGGGAACCTTCTTACACTGTTGGTAGAAATGCAAGCTGGTGCAACCACTCTGGAAAACAGTATGGAGATTCTTTAAGATGTTAAAAATAGAGCTACCCTACAACCCAGCAATTGCACTACTAGGTATTTACCCCAAAGATATAGATGTAGTGAAAAGAAGGAGCACATGCACCCCAGTGTTCATAGCAGCAATGTCCAGGATAGCCAAACTGTGGAAGGAGCCAAGGTGCCTTTCAACAGTTGAATGGATAAAGAAGATATGGTTCATATATACAATGGAATATTACTCAGCCATCAGAAAGCATGAATACCCAACATTTTCATCGACATGGATTGTGTTTCATCGACTGGAGGGGATTGTGCTAAGTGAAATAAGGCAAGTAGAGAAAGATAATTATTATATGGTTTCACTCATATGTGGAACATAAGGAATCGTGTGGAAGACCACAGAGGAAGGGAGGAAAAACTGAATGGGAAGAAATCAGAGATGGAGATAATCCATGAGAGACTCTGGACTCCAGGAACCAAACTGAGGGTTACAGAGGGGAGGGGTGTCGGGATGGTGTAGCTGGGTGATGGGTATTAAGGAGGGTACATGTTGTGATGCGCACTGGTGTTATCTGCAACTAATGAATCGATGAACACTACATCAAAAACTAATTATGTACTATATGATGGCTAATTGAACATAATAATAATAAAAAAGAGTCTCTTATGGTTTGTCTCCCTTTCTGGTATCATCCTGTTTCATTTTTTCCTCTTTTCCCCTATAATCCCCTGCCTTGTTTCTTAAATTCCACATATCAGTAAGATCATATTACTCAGCCATCAAAAAAATGAAATCTTGCCATTTGCAATGACATGGGTGGAACTAGAGAATATTATGCTAAGCACTAGAGAATATAAGAATATTATGCTAAGAATATTATGCTAAGTCAGTCAGAGAAAGACAATAATAAGTATTCTTATATATGAACGTTTTGTGAAATTATGCTGTCATTTTTCTCGGGTAAATATATAGGAGTGGGGTTGCTGGGTCACATGTATAGTTATATATATACATATATATGTACATACATATATATATATAGTTGTACACTTGTATAGATGTATAGTTACCTGTCTAATAAAAGTTTGTTAAACAGTTCTCCAAAGTGATTGTATCACTTCCATGTCTCCAGCAATATATGAGTTGCTCCATATCCTTGATAAAATTTGGTGTTGCTAGTCTTTTTAATTATAGCCATTCTAGTGGTTGAATACTGGTTTTAATAGCTCACTGTGGTTTTCTTTTCTACTTCCTGGATTACTAATAAATTTGAGCACTTTTCTATGTGCTTATTGGGCATTACTATGTCTTCTTTTCCTAAGTGTCTTTTCAAGTATTTTTATCATTTAAATTGAGTTTATTACCTTTATATTATTACATTAAAATCATTCGTTTTATATCTTTACTACAAGCCCTTTGTCAGGCAACTGTGTTGTGAATACTTTCCGCCAGTCTCTGGCTTGCCTTAAATTTTCTCTATTGTCTACTTTAATAAACAGAAGTTTTAAATTTTTATGAAGTCAATTTATCAATTTTTATTTTATGTTTAATGATTTCTGTGCCCTATTTAAGAAATCTTTACCTATGCCTAGATAGCACAAAGTCTCTAGTAGCTTTCTTCTAGAAGTTTTATAGTTTTAGCTATTGCATTCACACCTATTATACAACGTGTGTTTATGTTTGCATATGTTGTCAATGTTCATTATTTTCCATATGAATATCCACTTGGTCAGGAGTCATATGTTTAAAGGAATTTCCTTTCCCTATTGAATTGCTTTAGCACCTATATTAAAAATCAATTGACCTTACAAACCTGGATCTACTTTTGCATTTGTTATTCTCCTCCATTCGTCTGCTTTTATGCCAATATGATATCATATTGATTAATGTAGCTTTATATTAATTCTTGAAGTTATGCGGTGTAAGTGGCCCAGCTTTTGTGTCTTTTCCAAGTTCATTTTTTTTAATTTAATTTCTTTTCAGTGTACCAGAATTCATTGTTTATGCACCACACCCAGTGCTCCATGCAATACATGCCCTCCATAATACCCACCACCAGGCTCCCCCAACCTTCCATCCCCTGCCCCTTCAAAACCCTCAGATTGTTTTTCAGAGTCCATAGTCTCTCATGGTTCATCTCATTTTGACTATTCTCTGTCCCTTGAGTTTTAGTATAAGTTTTAGATCAGTTTGTCAAATTCTATTTTTAAAAACCTGCTACAGTTGTGATTAGGGTTGTACCAAATCTATAGATGAAATTGAAGATAATCAACATCTTAACAATATTGAATTTTACAATCTATTTACCATGGCATAATTGTCCCACTTATTTAGGCCTTTTATAATTTCTTCCAGCAATATTTTATAGTTTTCAGTGTAGAAGTTTATCTAGTATTTGTTAAATGTACTAAGATGTATTTATGTTTTTGACACTATTACAAATGGAATTTTCAAATTTCATTATTCAATTACTTGCTGCAAATACTTAAAAAAAATCAAGTTGGATTTTTATATTGGCCTTGTATCCTGGGCCCTTGATAAATTCACTAATTAGTTCTATTAGTTGTCTTTAGACTCCTTAAGATTTTCAAAGTAAAAATCACATTGACTGTAAAAATAAAATAGTTTTACTTTTTCTTTCTTTCCAATTTGTATACCTTGTTTTATTGCCTTATCACATTAGGCAGGATCTTTAGTACGTTGTTGACTAGAGATGGTAAAAGAACTTCTTCAATTTGTTCCCAAACTCAGGGGAACACGTTTAGCATTTCATCACTAGGGATGATTCTAGCTATATGCTTTTTTGTAGATGCCTTTACTCAAGTTGAGGAAGCTCATTTTATTCCTAGTTCTCTGAGTTTCTATCATAAATAGATGTACAGGTTTTGTCAAGTGCTTTTCTTCATCTATCAAGATAATATTATAGTTTTTCTCCTTTATTCTGTCAATGGTTAATTACATTGATTGATCTTAACATTTAACTAGCTTTATATTCTTTAGAGAAATCCTATTTGGTTATGGTGTATTGTCCTTTTATATATTTTTATATATACATTAAGATATATATACACAATATACTATAGATTATGTATAATCTACTACTACTTTTATATGTTCTTGGCTTCAATCTACTACTACTATTCAATCTACTACTATTATTGTTTTGTTAAGGAATTTTGCATCTGAGTTCATAACAGACATCAATCTATAAGTTTCTTTTAGTCTTTGTCAATTTTTGATATTGTGATTTTGCTGGTCTCATAAAACCAAGTTGAGAGGTGTTAACCCTTCTCCTATTTTCTGAAATAATTTACAAAGCATGGGTAATATTTCATCCTTAAGTGTTTGATATAATTCATAGGTAAAGCAAGATGGTTTTGGAGGTTTTTGTGTAAAGAATTTGTATTAGCAATTTCATTTTTAACAGATACAGTAAATTCATATTTTCTATTTCTTTTCTTGTTAATTTTCTTTTGTAATTTTCTTTTGATGAATTTGTCCACTTTATCAAAAATATTGAGCTTATTGGGATGAATTTGTACATAACATTGCCATAGTATCCTCTTAACATCTATAATATTTTTAGTGACATCCTTTTTTTAATTCATGGTATTAAGAATTTGTGTTTTTCTTTTTCTTGATCATCCTCCAGAGTTTTCCAATTTTATTTATTCAAAGAATCAACTTTTGGCTTCGTTGATTTTCTGTTGTTTATCCACTTACTGTTTTATTGATTTTTTCCCTCATCCTTATGATTTCCTTCCTTTTATTTATTTTTTTTAATTTACTCTTCTTATTTTATCTTTTTTAGGGAGGAAAATTAATTTGGTTTTAAACTTTTCTCATTTTAAATATAAGCATTTAAAACAGTGAACTTTCCACTGAATACTGTTTTCATAGTATGCCACAAAATTTGGTATACTTTCACTCGGTTCTAAATAATTTCTAATCTCCCTTAGAATTTCTTTTTTGACCCACATTTTATTTAAAATGTGTTGTTTAATTCCCTAATATTTAAGGACTTTCCAGGTGTCATATTGTTATTGATTTCTAATTTTCTTCTATTATAATCAGAGAATATGCCAAGTAGGATTTTGGCCTTTTGAAATAAATTAAGACCATTGTTATGACCTGGCATATGGTCTATCTTGGTGACTATTTCACAGACACGTGAAAAGAATATGTATTCTGAGGGGGGTCGGGAGAGGGTGGTGGGGTTATGAACATTGGCGTGGTGTGAGTGCTGTGGTGAGTGCTGTGAAGTGTGTAAACCTGGCGATTCACAGACCTGTACCCCTGGGGCTAAAAATACATTATATGTTTATAAAAAAATTAAAAAAGAAATAAGAAAAAGAATGTATTCTGTACTTTTGGAATAAAATATTCTAGAAATATTAATTAGGTCAAGTTCATCAATCATCTTGTTCAAGTCTTCTATATCTCTACTAGGGTTTTTTTGTTTTGTTTTGTTTTGTTTTTTGTCTACTTGGTCTATTAATTCCTGAAAAGGGAGTCTTAAATTCTCCACCTTGATTGTGAATTTGTCTCTTTGCCTCTTTATTTTGTCAGTTCTGAGTTTATGCATTTTTAAAAATGTTATTTAACTTTCTTATGTATGTCCTTCTGGTGAATTGACCTTATCATTTTGAAATAATCTTCTTTATTTTTGTTTAATGTACCATGTTTTGAAGTTTATTCTGTAAGAAATTAATATAGGTACCTCAGCTTTCTGTTGCTTACTGTCTGTGTGATTTATCATTTTCCATTCTTTTATTTTCTTTATATAAAATGTGTTTCTTTAGAGTGCTTGCAGTTGGATCTTGCTTTTTTTATAGTCTATAGTTTTCTGCCTTCTATTTGAAGTATTGAATTAATTTACATTTAATATAGTTATTGATAAAATTTAGTGTAAGCCTACCATCTTGCTACTTGTTTTCTAATTGTCCTATTCATGTTTTGTTACTCTATTCCTCCCTTCCTGACTTCTTTTGGATTAACAAATATTTTTTATTATTCCATTTTAATTCCTGTATAATACCTCTTTGCATTTTTTCATGCTTATTTTAGAGCAGGGTTCCTTGGGGCATCTCGGTGGTGAAGTCAGTTAAACATCCAACTTGGTTTCAGCTCAGGTCATCACCTCTGGGTGGTAAGATCAAGCCCCACATGGGGCTCTGCACTCAGCACAGAGTCTGTTTGAGATTCTCTCTCCCTCTCCCTCTGCCCCCTCCACTCCTGCTCCCTCTCTAGAATTAATAAGTCTTTTTTTTAAAAAAACAGAGCAGTATTTCTCAACCTCAGCACTATTGACATTTGCGATCAAATAATTATCTGTTGTGGGGGCTGTCCTGTGCATTGTAGGATATTTAGCAGCATCTCTAGCTGGTACTTACTATACGCCAGTAACATCTCCTTCCAGTTTTGAAAATGAATGTGTCTCCATACATTGTCCAATGTCCCCTGAGAGGCAAAATCATCCCCAGATGTGAACTATTGATTTAGGAATATAATATGCATTTTAACTTATCATAATATAATCAAAATAATGTTGTAACTCTTAATATAAAATGTGAGAACATTTCAACAGCAAAATTCTGTCTTCCCCACCTATATGATATTATCAAGTATTTGACATTTATATAAATATAATAAAACCCATAATATAGGATATTGTTTTTACTTTAAATAGTCAGTTGTCTTTCTAAGAAATTCAGAGTAGAAAAATACAAGGACATTTATACTTACCTGTTTGTCATTTTTGGTAACTCCTCCTAAATTTGAGTTTCTGTCTAATGTCCTTTCTCTTCAGTTTAAAGAACTTCCTTTAGAATTCCTTTTAGGGTAGGTCTACTAGCAACAAATTCTCCAAACTTTTTCTTATCTGAAAATGTCTTCATTTTGCCCTGCGTTTTGAAGGATGTTTTCTGTAGATGTTTAATTCTGTTTTGTGTTTTTTTTTCTTTTATCACTTTAAAGATACCATTTCATTGAATTATAACCTCCATTGCTTCTAATGAGAAGGCAGCAGTTTGACAATGATGTGCATAAATATAGTTTTCTTTGTATTTATTCCATTTGGAATTCAGATATCTAAGATCAGAAGAGTGATTGTTTTTAAAACAAATTTGGGGAAATTTTAGCCATGCTTTCTTTAAATATCATTTTCTTTCTCTTTCTGTCTCCGGTTTCAACCATGTTAGACCATTTGATATTATTCCACATATCACTGAAACTTAGTTATTTTAGTCTTCCCCCCATCTTTCTTTCAGATGAGAAATTTTGTTGATCAAGCTTCAACAGACTTTTCTTCTGCAGCCTCCATTTTGCTGTTAATCTCATCCAGTGATTTTCTTATGTTGTATATTGTACTTTTCAGTTATAAAATAATTAGTTTATATTTATAATTTCTATTTATCTGCTGAAATTTCCCATCTATTCACTCATTATGACCATAATTTTCCTTTAGGCTTTAAAAACATATTTATAACACCCGCTTTAAAATCCTTGTCTGCTAATTCCAACAGCCATACCCTCTCTTGTATTTCTATTGACTACTATTCTTGACTCCAGGGCACATTTTCCTGCCCTTTTGCATGCCTGGGATCATTTTATTTTGTATGCTGGATATCATAAATGGTAAGTTGTGAAGTCTGTATTATTTCTTCTTCTTTTAAAGGATGTCGAGTTTTGTTTTGAAAACCTCTTTAATTACTGGTGGATACTTTAGGTCCTGTTTGGCTTAGTTTTATTCTGTTAGAGTGGGTCATTAACTTTTTGTTCTTTTCTGTAGAATGTGGTCCTTTTTCCTGAGGTGTGGGCTTCTCAGATGAATGCCTAAGGTGTTTGTTCAGTGGGATCTCTCCTCTGGAACTAGGCCAGAATATTAATATATTTTAGCACTACATAACCTATGGTATCTCCATTTAGCAATCAACCTCATCTTGCCAACACGTTTGTTTCTTGTTTTGTTGATTTTAGCCATTCTGACAGTTGTGAGGTGATATCTCATTGTAGTTTTGATTTGGATTCCCTTGATGATGAATGATGTTGAGCATCTTTTCATGTGTCTATTGGCCACCTGCACTTTATCTTACCCAAAAGACCAAGAAGCAATTTCTGTTAGCCTTCTTATGTCTTCTTTGAAGAAATGTCTTCTGCCCATTTTTAATTGGGTTATTTGTTTTTGGGTGCTGAGTTGTATAGGGTATTTATATTTTTTATACAAATCCATGATTGGATATATCATTTACAAATATCTTCTCGCATTCATCATGTTGTCTTTTAGTTTTCTTCATTGTTTCCTTCATTGTGCAGGCAGTGAAGGAATAAAAGACAGCAGGTCTTTTATTTTGATGTAATCCCAATAATTTATTTTTGCTTTTGTTTCTCTTACCTCAGGAGACATAACTAGAAAGGTGTTGCCATGGCCAATGTCAGAAAAATTACTGCTTCTGCTCTCTTCTAGGATTTTTAGGGTTTCTGGTCTCACACATAGGTCCTTCCCCTTTTGAGTATACTTTTGTGTAAGGTGTAAGTAAATGGTCCAATTTCATTCTTTGCATGTTGCTCTCCAGTTTTCCCAGCACCGATTGTTGAAGACACTGTTTTTGTCCATTGGTTATTCTTTCCTGCTTTGTTAAATATTAATTGACCATATAGTTGTAGGTTCATTTCTGGGTTTTCTACTCTGTTCATTGGTCTATGTGTCTGTTAGTGTGCCAGTACCATACTGTCTTGATCACTACAGCTTTGTAATGTAACAACTTGAAGTCTGAAATATTGGCGCCTCTGGTTTTGCTTTTCTTTTTCAAGATTGCATTGGCTATTCGGGGTCTTTGTGGTTCCATACAAATTTTAGGATTGCTTGTTCTACCTCTGTGAAAATTGCTATTGGTATTTTGATAAGGATTGCAATAAATGTGTAGATTCCTTTTGTGTTATAGGCATTTTTACAGTAGCAATTCTTCCAATCCATGACCATGGGATGGTTTACACTTTCTTTGTGTCATCTTCAATTTCTTTCATCAAGGTTTTATAGTTTTCAGAGTACCAATCTTATATCTCTTTGGTTAGGTTTATTCCTAGGTACCTTATGGTTTTTGCTATAATTGTAAATGGGATCAATTCCTTGATTTCTCTTCCTGCTGTTTCACTATTATTTCTATTGTATAGAAATGCAAAAGATTTCTGTATATTGATTTTGTGTCCTGCAGTTCATGTATCAGTTCTAGCAATTTTTTGGTGGAGTCTTTTGAGTTATCTATTATGGAGTATCATATCATCTGCAAATAGTGAAAGTTTGACTTCTTTACTGATACCTTTTATTTCTTTTTGTTGTCTGATTGAGGGGTTTAGGACTTCTAGTACTACCTTAAATAAGAGTGGTGAAAGTGGACATCCCTATCTTATTCCATGCAGATCCAAGAGGATAACCTCTTGTTTTTTCCCTTTTGAGGATAATCTTCGCTGTGGGTTTTTCATAGATGTCCTTTATGATGTTGAGGTATGTTCCTTCTATCCCTACTTTGTGGAGGGTTTTTATCATGAATGGATGTTGTACTTTGTGAAATGCTTTCTTTGCATCTATTGAAATGATCATATGTTTCTTTTTCTATTAATATGGTGTATCATGTTGATTGATTTGCAAATATTGACTCACCCTTGCAACAGAGGAACAAATCCTACTTGACTGTGGTGGATGCTTTTTTTAGCATATTGTTGGATTTGGTTTGCTAGTATTTTATTGAGGATGTCTGCACCTATTGGCCTGTAGTTCTCTTTTTTGTGTGGTGTGTCATCTGGTTTTGGAATCAGGATAATGCTATCCTCATACAATGAATTTGGAAGTTTCCCTTCCTTTTGAATTTCTGTAATTGTTTGCAAAGGATAGCTATTAACTCTTCTTTAAATGTTTGGTAGAATTCTGGGCATACCTCTTTCACACCTTTTATGAGTCCCACATACTTATCCCTTTGCTGTTTCTTTTGGGATGACTATCTGTGGATGCACTCCAGACCATTGCCTCTAGGCAATGTTGTCAATGTCTTGTTACTAGTCTTTAAAGAAAATCTCCAGATTTGAATCTCACTTTCATTTCTGTAGTATCTTCATTTGAAATTAAAGAATGCACAGTTTAAAGTTGAAAAAGCTTTCAGCAGTAGTCCTACTCAGGAAGAAACCAGAGGTGTCCTGGAGCAGCTAATGCCTGGGCATTGTAAGTAGAGCACATTCTTTAGACGTACCTAAATTTCTTTACAGGAACTGCAACATGGCATTTTACTGACTCCTGAAGAGTTCCTTGATCTAAGTATATTCTGGGTGTGGGTTGGGGGGTAGCTAACAAAACCCCCTTATGTCTTTACTGCTTAGGAAACCTCATACAAATTGTGCTTCTATGTTGTACCTCAAGAACCCAGGGTTCCCCTAGGTAAAGTTATAAACTAGACTTTAAAATGACCCTAGGTGCACTGGGTGTTATACACAACCAATGACTCTTTGAACACTACATCAAAAACTAATGATGTACTATATGTTGGCTAACTGAACATAATAAAAAATATTCTATGTGAAAAAAATGATCCTGGCTTACATGTTTAAATCTGTCCCTATATTTTATATATGCATTTTTAATATCACATTCTGTCTACTATATTGCAACATCCTTGAGGATAATGATTGAACTTATTCTTTAACTAACAGGTTTCTGTTCTCTCTGTCAGCCTATTTGGCCCCTGATATAAAATTGTATACCCAAGCAATGTAAGTTGCCTAGTTCTGAACCAAATGGTTTCTCTACAATTATATTGTAAACCATCAGAAAAGCAATACAGTCATTCAAATTGGCTTCTAGATATAAAATGGCTCTTAAAATGAAAACATGGCCAGTAGAACAATATTCCTGGAATGACATTTATTTACTGACATTCAGTCATTCATCATTGTAAAAGGATTATATATCTATGAAATAGAGATCCCAAGATGAAAATTTTCCAGTGATTAACTGACAGTGAATAGCAATGGGCATTCAAACATGGGGAGTAGGATTTAACTCTTTCCATGCAGGTTGAATCCCAGGTTTCTTTCCTTTTTCTTTTTTTAGGTTTTTTTTTATTATTTTTATAAACATATAATGTATTATTTGCCCCAGGGGTGCAGGTCTGTGAATCATCAGGCTTACACATTTCACAGCATTCACCATATCACACACCCTTCCCATAAGTCCATAACCCATCCACCCTCTCCACACTCCCCCTCCCTGCAGCAACACTCAGTTTGTTTTGTGAGATTAAGAATCTCTTATGGTTTGTTTCCTTCCTGATCCCATCTTCTTTCATTTTCTCCTTCCCTACCCCCCAACCCCCCTGCCCTTCCTCTCAAATTCCTCATATCAAGGAGATCATATGACAATTGTCTTTCTCTGACTTATTTCACTCAGCATAATACCCTCTAGTTCCATTCATGTCATTGCAAATGGCAAGATTTCATTTCTTTTGATGGCTGCATAGTATTCCATTGTGTGTGAAATACACACAAATATATATATATATATATACACACACATCTTTATCCATTCATCTATTGATGGATATCTAGGTTCTATCCATAGTTTGGCTATTGTAGACATTGCTACTATTAACTTTCAGGTGCACATGCCCCTTTGGATCACTACATTTGTATCTTTAGGGTAAATATCCAGTAGTGCAATTGCTGGGTTGTAGGGTAGCTTTATTTTCAACTTTTTGAGGAACCTCCATGTTGTTTTCCAGAGTGACTGCACCAGCTTGTATTCCCACCAAAACTGTAGGAGGGTTCCCTTTCTCCACATCCTTGCCAACACCTGTCATTTCCTGACTGGCTAATTTTGGCCATTCTGACTGGCTGGTGTCAGGTGGTATCTCATTGTGGTTTTGATTTGTGTTTCCCTGATGCTGAGTGACGTTGAGCACTTTTTCATGTGTCTGTTGGCAATTTGGGTGTCTTCTCTGCAGAAATGTCTGTCCATGTCTTCTGCTCATTTCTTGATTGGATTATTTGTTTTTTGGGTGTTGAGTTTGATAAGGTCTTTACAGATTTTGGATACTAGTCTTTTATCTGATACGTCATTTGCAAATATCTTCTCCCATTCTGTCAGTTGTCTTTTGGATTTTTTGACTGTTTCCTTTGCTGTGCAAAGGCTTTTGATCTTGACAAGGTTCCCAGAGTTCATTTTTACCTTTGCTGCCCTTGCCTTTGGCAATGTTTCTAGAAAGAAGTTGCTGTGGCTGAGGTTGAAGAGGTTGCTGCCTGTGTTCTTCTCAAGGATTTTGATGGATTCCTGTCTCACATTGAGGTCCTTCATCCATTTTGAGTCTGTATTTCTGTGTGGTGTAAGGGAATGGTCCAGTTTCATTCTTCTGATTATGGCTGTCCAATTTTCCCAACACCACTTATTGAAGAGACTGTCTTTTTTCCATTGGACATTCTTTCCTGCTTTATCCAAGATGAGTTGACCATAGAGTTGAGGGTCTATTTCTATTCTGTTCCATTGATATATGTGTCTGTTTTTGTGCCAGTACCATACTGTCTTGATGATTACAGCTTTGTAATAGAGCTTGAAGGTAGGAATTCTGATGCCACCAACTTTGGTTTTCTTTTTCAATATTCCTTTGGCTATTCAGGGTCTTTTCTGGTTCCATATAATTTTTGTATTATTTGATACATTTCTTTGAACAAAGTTGATGGCATTTTGATAAAGCTTGCCTTAAATGTGTAGATTGCTCTAGGTAGCAGAGACATTTTCACAATATTTGTTCTTCCAATCCATGAGCATGGAACATTTTTAAATTTCTTTGTGTTTTCCTCAATTTCTTTAATGAGTACTTTATACTTTTCTGAGTACAGATCCTTTGCCTCTTTGGTTAGGTTTATTCCTAGGTATCTTATGGTTGTGGGTGCAGTTGTAAATGGGATCAACTCCTCAATTTCTCTTTCTTCTGTCTTGTTGTTGGTGTATAGAAATGCAACTGATCTGTGCATTGATTTTATATCCTGACATTCTACTGAATTCCTGTATGAGTTCTAGCCATTTTGGAGTAGAGTCTTTTGGGTTTTCCACATAAAGTATCATATCATTTGCAAAGAGTGAGAGTTTGACTTCTTTGCCGATTTGGATGCCTTTTATTTCTTTTTGTTGTCTGTTGACACGAGGACTTCTAGTATTATGTTGAATAGCAGTGGTGATAATGGACAGCCCTGCAATGTTCCTTACCTTAGGGGAAAAGCTCTCAGGTTTTTCCCATTGAGGATGATATTTGCTGTGGGGTTTTCATAGATGGCTTTGATGATATTGAGGTATGTGCCCTCTGTCCCTACACTGTGAAGAGTTTTGATCAAGAAAGGATGCTGTACTTTGTCAAATGCTTTTTCAGCATCTACTGAGAGTGTCATATTGTTCTTGTTCTTTCTTTTATTAATGTATTGTATCTCATTGATTGATTTGCAGATTTTGAACCGACCTTGCAGACCAGAAATAAATCCCACTTGGTCGTAGTGAATAATCCTCTTAATGTACTGTTGGATCCTTTTGGCTAGTATACTGGTGAGAATTTTTCCATCCATGTTCATCAGGGATATTGGTCTATAATTCTCCTTTTAGATGGGGTCTTTGTTTCATTTTGGGATCAAGGTGATACTGGCCTCATAAAATGAGTTTGGAAGATTTCCTTTTATTTCTTTTTTTGGAACAGCTTCAGGAGAATAGATATTAATTCTTCTTTAAATGTTTGGTAGAATTCCCCTGGGAAGCCATCTGTCCCTGGACTCTTGTTCGTTGGGAGATTTTTGATGACTATTTCAATCTCCTTACTGGTTATGGGTCTATTCAGGTTTTCTATTTCTTTCTGGTTCAGTTTTGGTAGTTTATACATCTCTAGGAATGCATCCACTTCTTCCAGATTGTCCAATTCACTGGCATGTAGTTGTTCATAATATGTTCTTATAATTATTTGTATTTCTTTTTTTTAAATATTTTATTTATTTATTTGTCAGACAAAGAGAGAGAGAGAGCTTGCACAAGCAGGGGGAGCAGGAGGAGGGAGAAGCAGGCTCCACTGAGCAAGGAGCCTGATGCGGGGCTCAATTGCAGGACTCCGGGATCATGACCTGAGTTGAAGGCAAATGCTGAACTGACTGAGCCACCCAGGTGTCCCCAATTGTTTGTATTTCTTATGGGTTGGTTGTGATCTCTCCTCTTTCATTCATGATTTTATTAATTTGGGTCCTTTCTCTTTTCTTTTGGATAAGTCTGGCCAGGGGTTTATCAATTTTATTAATTCTTTCAAAGAACCAGCTCCTAGTTTCATTTATCCGTTCTACTGTTATTTTGGTTTCTGTTTTATTGATTTCTGTTCTGGTCTTTATTATTTCTCTTCTCCTGCTGGGTTTAGGCTTTATTTATCTTTCTCCAGCTCCTATAGGTGTAAGGTTAGGTTGTGTACTTGAGACCCTTCTTGTTTCTTGAGAAAGGCTTGTATTGCTATATACTTTTCTCTAAGGACAATCTTTGCTCTATCCTAAAGATTTTGAACTGTTGTGTTTTTGTTCTCATTTGTTTCCATGAATTTTTTTCAATTCTTCTTTAATTTCCTGGTTGACCCATTCATTCTGTAGTAGGGTGCTCTTCAGCCTCCATGTATTTGAGTTCTTTCCAACTTCCCTCTTGTGATTGAGTTCTAGCTTCAGAGCATTGTGGTCTGGAAATATGCAGGGAATGATCCCAATCTTTTGGTACCAGTTGAGAACTGATTTGTGACCCAGGATGTGATCTGTTTCTGGAGAATGTTCCATATGCACTAGAGAAGAATGTGTATTCTGTTGCTTTGGAATGGAATGTTCCAAATATATCTGTGATGACCATCTGGTCCAGTGTGTCATTTAAGGCCTTTATTTCCTTGTTGATATTTTTCTTCAATGATCTGTCCATTTTAGTGAGGGGGTTGTTAAAGTCCCCTACTATTATTGTATTATTGTCGATGTGTTTCTTTGATTTTGTTATTAATTGGTTTATAAGTTGGCTGATCCCATGTTAGGGGCATAGATATTTAAAATGGTTAGATCTTCTTGTTGGACAGACACTTTAAGTATGATATAGTGTCCTTCTTCATCCTTATTATAGTCTTTGGCTTAAAATTTAATGTATCTGAAATAAGGATTGCCAACCCAGCTTTCTTTTGTTGTCCATTAGCATGGTAAATTGTTTTCCACCCCCTTGCTTTAAATCCGGAGGTGTCTTTGGGTCTAAAATGAGTTTCTTGCACAAAGCATATCATTGGGTCTTTCTTTTTAATCCATTCTGATACCCTGTATCTTCTGATTGGGCATTTAGCCCATTTACATTCAGGTTAACTATTGAAAGATATGAATTTAGTGCCATTGTATTACCTGTAAGGTGACTGTTACTGTATATTGTCTCTGTTCTTTTCTGGTATTTTAGTTTTAGGCTTTCTCTTCACTTAGAGGACCCCTTTCAATATTTCCTGCAGGGACAGTTTGGTGTTTGCAAATTCTTTTAGTTTTTGTTTGTCCTGGAAGCCTTTTATTTCTCCTTCGATTTTCAACGACAGCCTATGTAACCCCTAGCTGAGAGCAGGTCAGAAGAGACCTGCAATTGGGTGGAGAAAAATGGGGAAAATATATATATATATTAGACAGGTTAATAGAACAGAGCCACACATTTGACTTTGGGTGTATTTTGGTCTGTTAGAAGAAACTGCCTCCCAAAATTTTAAAGAAAGAAAAACTTATATATTTACAAAAAAAAAGGGTAACATGATGGAGGGATGAAATATGACTAAAGACGAAAATTAAAAAAGGTTTTAAAAAAGAATTTATATGAATTTGGTTGAAAAAAAATGGAGAGAGTGTAATCAGGCTGGAGACTAGAACAAAGTCATTCACTAGATTTAGGGTATATTTTGATCTGTTAGAAGAAATTGTATCCCAAATTTTAAAGAAAGAAAAACTTATATGTATACAAAAAATATGGTTAAATATAATGAAGGGATAGAATATAACAATGAAAAATTTAAAAGATTTTTAAAAAGGTATTGATAAGATATGTGCTGTATTCCCCTAGCTCTGAAGTTTTGCAGTTCTCACTGATCGATAAACTTGGTCTTGGCTGGATGTTCTTGTTGATCTTCTGTGGGAGGGGCCTGTTGCAGTGATTCTCAAATGTCTTTGCCCGAGGCAGAATTGCACCACCTTTGCCAGGGGCCAGTCTAAGTAATCTGCTTGGGTTTGCCCTCAAGCAGATTAGCTTTTGTTCCTTAAATGCTTTCCATACAGATTTGGAGGATGGGAATGAAGATGGCAGCCTCCCAATCTCTGGCCCTAGAGGAGCTGAGAGTTCAGGTCCCATTCTTCAGTGTGTCCTCAGAGAAAAGCAGTCAATCACTCCTGTCTCCCTGGTCTTGGGCCGCACTCCTAGCTCACCTGGACTGGGACCAAGTGTTTCTATCTCTCATGCACGGCCCTGTTTGGGGTCTCCAAACCCAGCAGATTCCTGCAGCATATTACCCCACTACTCCTCCTGGAGGAAGAAGGTGAGTCTCCCCAGATTTGCTGCTTATTGGATCCCTGCTCAAATAGCAGTGGCCTGACTGTGCCTCTGGTCATGATTCAAGGTAACCCCAAGCTTAGAGCCCCTTCTTGACTCTGTCTTTGCAGACGGCTTCCCTGCTCCAATACTTGGGATCTCTGCCACACTCAAGCAGCCCAGTCTTTCTGTGACCCCAAGGGACCTGAGACTACACTGTCCCCGTGAGGGCTCCACTCCCTGCTTGGCCTCTGGAGTGATGTCCCTCAGTGGAGCAGACTTCTAAAAGTTCTGATTTTTGCTCTGATGCTCTATGGCTTGCCAGGAGCTGGCGCCAACCCCCCCCGCCGGCAGTCTGTCTTCCTGTATATCACCTGGGATTCACTTCTCCGCATGTCCTACCTTCCAGAAATTGGTCTCTTTTCTGTTCATAGAATTGCTGCTATTCTTCTCTTCAACCTCCTGTTGAGTTTGTAGGTGTTCAGAATGGTTTGATAACCATCTAGCTGAATTCCTGGGACCCGACAAAATTTAGGTCTCATACTCCTCTGCCATTTTATTCCTCCAGGTTCTTGTTTTTAAATTAGGAAAGAGATTAATATTTGAATGGATTTAAAAGGTAATTGTGAAAAACTGCATTTCTCCAAGGTTTGTAAATCTAAATTTCTTCTTTAAAAAAAAAATCTGATTTTAAGGTTTTGGAGCTCACATTTACCTTCCTTTTCAATTACTGTTAGCAAGAGCAATTTTTCTTTTCTTGCCAATGATAATGGAAATGAATCCAACAATCATAAAGAGTTATCACTGCAGTTGCTTCATGTGAAATAATTCAAATTTCTGGGCTGAAACCAACTGCTGAAACATCAGATAGAGATAAGAAACCTTTGAATCCTTGAGAAAGAACAAAACGTATTAATTTTTAAATGTGTATATGACTAAGGTACCTGGGTGGCTCAGTGGGTTAAAGCCTCTGCCTTCAGCTCAGGTTGTGATCCCAGAGTCCTGGGATCGAGTCCCGCATTGGGCTCTCTGCTCAGCAGGGAGCCTGTTTCTCCATCTCTCTCTGCCTACTTGTGATCTCTGTCTGTCAAATAAATAAATAAAATCTTTTAAAAAAATGTGTATATGACTATACATTTTATTGTCACACTCAAGGATAGTTGCATTGATGCAATTACCTCCAACGTTCAAAAGATGGAAAATTAACACACAGAGGCTTCACTCAAAAATAGGATTCTCTCAATGGAACTAAAACAATAAAAGTTATTTTAACTTCTGTCTATTAACATATCTGAGCTGCAAGGAATATATAAAATTGAACAAGTTCTAAACCTGTCATATAAATCCCATCTATTGAATTCCTAATTTCAGGGTTTATATTTTTTAGTTTTATAATTTCTGATTGATTCTTACAGCTTCCCATTTTCTACTGAAATTCCTCATCTTATCATGTAATTTATTGAACATATTGAGTTAAAATATATGGCTAATAAATCAATATTTGAATCAAGTAGGACTTGATTTTTTTCCTTTTTATTTTTAAATAAATTGTGTCTTTTGCCATGGTTGGTTTCAGGTTTACTAACTGAACGCTGGACATCATGTTTTTAAAAAAATGGTAAAAGTTAATGTGAGGCTTTAAATGATAATCATCTTCCTCCAGAGGTGAGTTACTTTTGCTTTTGGCAGAAAGTTATGGTAGGGGCAGGTTGTCTTATTTTGACTGAGATTGAGATGATTTGAAGCTTTGTTTAAATTTTTGTGAGACGTGGTCCATTACTAGTTCACTCATTTTTTATTATCGTTGTGGCAAAATTCATGTAACATAAGACTTACTATCTTAACCATTTTTAAGTGTATGGTTCAGTGATATTAAGTACATTTATTTTGTTGTTGACCATAACCACCATCCATCTCCAGAACTCTTTTCCTATTACAAAAATGAAACTGTACCCATTAAACAATAATTCCCCATAACTCCTTTCTTTCTTTTCTTCCTTTCATCATTCCTTCCTTCCTTCCTTCTCTCTCTTTCTCTCTCTCATAAGTCTCCTCTTCCTACATGCCCCAGCCTCTGGTAACCATTATTCTATTTTCTGTAACTATGAGTTTGGAAATTATCTGTCTTATTTCACTTAACATAATGAACCTTTAGATTCATGCATATTGTTGCAAATGGCAGGATGCATGTGTGTTTGTATGTGTATGCCATTCTCTTTATACATTCATCTGTTGACAGACATTTAGGTTGTTTCCATATCTTGCCTATTGTGACTAATGCTGCAATAAACATGGGAATGCAGATATCTCAAGATAGTTTTTTTTTAATTTTTTTTATAAACACATAATGAATTATTAGCCCCAGGGGTACAGGTCTGTGAATCACCAGGTTTACACACTTCACATCACTCAGCATAGCACATACCCTCCCCAATGTCCATAACCCCAATCAAGATAGTTATTTTATTTCCTGTGGATACATCCTAGCCAACACATCTTGAGCATTCTTTCATGTACCCATTAGCTGCTTGTATGTCTTCTTTGGAAAAATGTCTATTCAGATCCATTTTTAAATTTGCGTTGTTTGGTGTTTTGCTACTGAGTTGTATGAGTTCCTTATATGTTATGGATGGTTTCTAAATATTTTTTCCATTACATAGATTGGCTTTTCATTTTCTTAATTATTTCTTCTGTTCTGTAGCTTTTTAGTTTCATATACTCCCACTTACTTATTTTTACTTTTGTCACTTGTGGTTTTGGTGTCATATCCAAAAAAATCACTGCCAAGACTCGTGTCAAAGAGGTTTACCTTGTTTTTTTCCATGGTTTTTGGTTTTATGATTTCGAGTCTTATATTTAAATCTTTAAGCCATTTCAAATTGATTTTTATGACTGGTGTAAAATAGGAGTCTGATTTCATTCTTCTATATATGATTATCCATTTTTTCCCAACACCAATTTATTGAAGAGACTATCTTTTCCTCTATTGACTATTTTTGACTCCTCTGTCAAATATTGGTTGACTAAATCAGGGTGGATTTATTTCCAGGCTTTTATTTCTGTTCTATTTGTCTGTATGTCTTTTTTTATGGCATTGTTTTCATTACTTTAGCTTTGTAATATAGTGTGAAATCAGGACGTGTGATGCCTCCAGCATTACTCTTCTTGTTCAAGATTGCTCTAGCTACTGAGGTCCTTTATGGTTCCACATGAATTTTAAGATTTTTTTTTCTATTTCTTCAAAAACACAATTAGAATTTTGGTAGGGATTGTGCTGAGTCTGTAGAGCACATTGGGTAGTATAGACATTTTGTAGTATTAAACATTTTGACAATGTTATTTCTTCTAACCTATGAGCACAGTGTTATTATTTAGGTCTTGTTAAATTTTTTCCATTAATGTTTTATAGTTTTCTGTGTACAAGTCTTTTACCTCCTTCATTAAATTTATTCCTATTTTATTCTTTCTGATGCTGTTGAAAATAGGATTTTTTCGAATTTCCTTTTTGCATAGTTCATTTTCCAGTGTGTAGAAATTGAACTGATTTTTGTATGTCAATTTTGTAACTCTACTGAAATTGTTTATCAGTGCTAGCAGTTTTTTCTTGGAGTCTTTAAGGATTCCTATGTGTAAAGTCATGTCATCTACAGAGATAATTTTGCTTCTTCCCTTATAATTGGTGTGCCTTCTATTTCTTTTTCTTATCTAATTGTTCTGGCTAGGACTTCCAATGCTGTGTTGAATAGAATTGGTGAGAGTGGGCTTCCTTGTTGTGTTCCCAATCTTAGAGGAAAAGCTTGCAGATTTTCAACATTGAGAGTGATGTCAGGTGTGGGATTGTTGTATATGGCCTTTTCTATGTTGAGATGCATTCCTTCTATACCTACTTTGTTGAGAGCTTTTATCATGAAAGAATAATGAATTTTATCTAATATATTTTCTGTATCTGAGTTACTCATATAATTTTTATCCTTCATTTCATTAATGTAGCGTATCATGTTGGTTAATTTGCATATGTTGAACCATCCTTGCTTCCCAGGGATGAACCCCCTTGATCATAATATATGATCACTTTAATGATCTGTTGAATTAATTTGCTAATATTTTGTTGAGGAATTTTGCTTCTTTGTTCATCAGTGATACTGGCCTATAGTTTTCTTTTTTGTAGTCTCCTTGTTTGGCTTTGGTACCAAGAAAATTAATGCTGGTTTTGTAAAATTAGTTTGAAAAAGTTCTCTCTTCAATTTTTGGAGGAGTTTAAGAAATATTTGTATTAATTCTTCTTTAAATATCTGGTGTATTTTACCAGTAAAGCCATCTGGTCCCAGACTTTTCTTTATTGGGAGATTTATTACTAATTCAATCTTCCTCATTATTGCTATGTTCAGATTTCCTATTTTTTCATCATTCAGCCTTAGTAGGTTGTATATTTCTAGGAATTCATACATTTCTTCTAGGTTATATAATTTGTTGGCACATAATTGTTCATAATCATTTATGATCCTTTGTATTTCTGTGGTGTCAGTTTTGTAGTGTCTACTCTTCATTTATGATTCTATTTGAGTCTTCTTTTTTAGACTCGCTAAAGTTTTATGAATTTTGTTTACCTTATTTAAGAAACCAACTCTTATTTTCCTTGTCTTTTATATTGTCTTTCTGGTCTATTTTTCATTTATTTTTGCTCTGATCATTATTTCCATCCTACTAACTTCAGGCTTAGTCTGTTTGTTTGTTTGTTGTTGTTGTTTTTCTGTTTCTTTGGGGTGTAAAGTTAGGCTGCTTTTTGAGATCTTTTTTTTCTTTTTTCTTTTTTCTTAATATAGGAATTATCACCATAAATTTCTTTTTCAGCACTGCTTTTGTTATATTTCACATTTTGGTATGTTATGTTTCCATTTTAGTTGTCTCAGGATATTTTTTATTTACTTTTTCATTTCATCTTTGACCCATTGATAGTTCAGGAGTCTGTTGTTTAATTTCTACACATTGTGAATTTTCCAGTTTTCATCCTGTTATTGATTTCTAGTTTCACACCATTGTGGTCAGAAGAGATGCTTAATATTATTTCAATCTTAAATTTGTTAAGATTTATTTTATTGTATAACATATGATCTATCCAGGGTAATTTCCATGTGTAATTGAGAAGAATGTATATTCTGCTGCCTTTGGATAGAATGCTTTGTATGTATTTATTAGCTCCATTTGATCTAAAATGTAATTCAAGTTCAATATTTCTTTATTGATTATCTGTCTAGATGATCTATCCATTTTTCAAGGCAGGGTATTGAAGTCCCTTACTGTTCTTATAATGTTGTCAGTTTCTTCCTTAGGTGTGTTTTATTTGCTTTATATATTTAGGTGCCTTGATGTTGGGTACATAAATGTTTGCAATTGCTATATCCTCTTGATGAATTAACCCTTTTATCTTTATATAATGATCTTTTTTGTATCTTGTGACTATTTTTTACTTAAAGTCTATTTTTTCTGTCATAAGCATAGATGTCCCTGCTCTCTCTTGGTTTCAGTTTACATGGAATATGTTTTTAATTCCTCTGTTTTCAATCCATGTGGTCCTTAAAGCTGAACTGAGTCTCTTCTAGGCAGCATATAGTTGAGTCTTATTTTTTTTCTCCATTCAGCCACTCTGTATCTTTTGAGAATTTAGTCCTTTTACATTTAGTGATTATTGATTGATAAGGGCCTACTATTGCCATTTTGTTCATTGTTTTTTGGGTATTTTGTAGATTTTTTTTCTTGATCTCTTGCTATATTCCTTTGTTATTTTTTTTAAATATTTATTTATTTGACAGACAGAGATCACAAGGAGGCAGAGAGGCAGGCAGAGAGAGAGGAGGAAGCAGACTCCCTGCTGAGCAGAGAGCCTGATGCGGGGCTTGATCCCAGGACCCTGGGATCATGACCTGAGCCGAAGGCAGAGGCTTTAACCCACTGAGCCACCCAGGTGCCCCTCCTTTGTTATTTGATCATTTTCTGCTTTGATTAGTTTCTCTTTATCTTTCATGTATCTATGATAGGTTTCTCTTTGCAGTTACCACAAGGCTTATTTAAATTGTCTTACAGCTGTCTTTTTAAAGTTGATAACAACTTAACTTCCACTGTATATAACAGCTCTATACTTTTACTTCTCCTAACATTTTATGTTTTTGATGTCACAATTTATATCTTTTTATATTATGCATCATTAACAGATTATTGTAGCTATAGTTTTTTTTAATACTTTAGTCTCTTAACCCTTATACTAGAGTTATGTGTTACATACCATGATTACAATATTAGAGAATTTGACCATATACTTACTTTTTCCCTCGAGTTTTATACTTCCATATGTTCTTATGTTGATATTTAGTGGCCTTTTGTTTTAGCTTGAAGAACTCCCTTAACACTTTTTTTTTTATTTTATTTTTTATAAACATATAATATATTTTTATCCCCAGGGGTACAGGTCTGTGAATCGCCAGGTTTACACACTTCACAGCACTCACCATAGCACATACCCTCCCCAATGTCCATAACCCCACCCACCCTCTCCCAACCCCCCTCCCCCCATCAACCCTCAGTTTGTTTTGTGAGATTAAGAGTCACTTGTGGTTTGTCTCCCTCCCAATCCCATCTTGTTTCATTTACTCTTCTCCTACCCCCTTAACCCCCCATGTTGCATCTCCTCTCCCTCATATCAGGGAGATCATATGATAGTTGTCTTTCTCCGATTGACTTATTTTGCTAAGCATGATACCCTCTAGTTCCATCCACGTCGTCGCAAATGGCAAGATTTCATTTCTTTTGATGGCTGCATAGTATTCCATTGTGTATATATACCACACCTTCTTTATCCATTCGTCTATTGATGGACATCTAGGTTCTTTCCATAGTTTGGCTATTGTAGACATTGCCGCTATAAACATTCGGGTGCACGTGCCCCTTCGGGTCACTACGTTTGTATCTTTAGGGTAAATACCCAGCAGTGCAATTGCTGGGTCATAGGGTAGAAGAACTCCCTTAACACTTTTTGTAAGGCTGGTCTAGTGATGAAGTCCTTTCACTTTTGTTGGTTTTAGAATATATTTATCTATCCTTCACATCTGAAGCACAACTTTGCTGGGCCAAGTATTCTTGGTTGGCAGTTTTTTTCTTTCAGCATGTTGAATATATCATCTCACCCCCTTCTGACTTGGCAAGGTTTCTGTTGAAAAATTTGCTTATAGTCTTATGGAAGTTTCCTTGTACTTTGTAAAAAGTTGTTTTTCTCTTGCTGCTATAAAAATTCTCAGTCTTTAATTTTTGACAATTTGATTACAATGTATCTTGGTGTAAGTATCTTTGAATTCATCTAAAATTTTAAAGATTTTACTTATTTATTTGACAGAGAGATAGCACAAGTAGGCAGAGCGGCAGAGCAGCAGGCAGAGGGAGAGAGAGAAGCAGGCTCTCTCCTGAACAGGGAGCCCAATGTGGGACTCGATCCCAGGACCCCGAGATCATGACCTGAGCTGAAGGCAGCTGCTTAACCTACTGAGCCACCCAGGCTCCCTGAATTAAATTTAATGTTCTTGGAGCCCCTGGATCTGATGTATTTTTCTTTTCATAAATTTGGGGAAAGTTTTTCCAACCATTATTTTTTAATAAGATTTCTCTCCCCTTTTCTCCCTTTTCCCTTTCTGCAACTCCCATGATGTGTGTATTGTCTTTTTGATGGTGTCCCATAAGTCTCTTAAGCTATCTTAACTTTTTTCATTCATTTTCTTTTACTTCTCTGATTAGATGATTTCCACTGACCTATTTTTGAGTTTGACAGTTCTTTCTCTCATTTGATTTCATCTACTGTCATATCCCTCAATTGAATATTTTTGGTTCAATTATTGTATTCTTCAGATATATTTTTTGTACTTGGTACTTTTTAATATTTTGTATTTCTTTGTTAAAATTGACACATTGTTCATGAATTGTTTTTCTGACCTCAGGGAGCATATTTATGACATTATTTTGAATTCTTTGTTGGGTAAATCACTTAATTCTGTTTCATTATGGTCAGTGTCTAAAGAT